>NW_026733313.1:0-99698 GCF_028476545.2 Physella acuta
ACTCTCTGGTCTGTTGTATAGACATGACTCTCTGGTCAGTTGTATAGACATGACTCTCTGGTCAGTTGTATAGACATGACTCTCTGGTCAGTTGTATAGACATGACTCTCTGGTCAGTTGTATAGACATGACTCTCTGGTCAGTTGTATAGACATGACTCTCTGGTCAGTTGTATAGACATGACTCTCTGGTCAGTTGTATAGACATGACTCTCTGGTCAGTTGTATAGACATGACTCTCTGGTCAGTTGTATAGACATGACTCTCTGGTCAGTTGTATAGACATGACTCTCTGGTCAGTTGTATAGACATGACTCTCTGGTCAGTTGTATAGACATGACTCTCTGGTCAGTTGTATAGACATGACTCTCTGGTCAGTTGTATAGACATGACTCTCTGGTCAGTTGTATAGACATGACTCTCTGGTCAGTTGTATAGACATGACTCTCTGGTCAGTTGTATAGACATGACTCTCTGGTCAGTTGTATAGACATGACTCTCTGGTCAGTTGTATAGACATGACTCTCTGGTCAGTTGTATAGACATGACTCTCTGGTCAGTTGTATAGACATGACTCTCTGGTCAGTTGTATAGACATGACTCTCTGGTCAGTTGTATAGACATGACTCTCTGGTCAGTTGTATAGACATGACTCTCTGGTCAGTTGTATAGACATGACTCTCTGGTCAGTTGTATAGACATGACTCTCTGGTCAGTTGTATAGACATGACTCTCTGGTCAGTTGTATAGACATGACTCTCTGGTCAGTTGTATAGACATGACTCTCTGGTCAGTTGTATAGACATGACTCTCTGGTCAGTTGTATAGACATGACTCTCTGGTCAGTTGTATAGACATGACTCTCTGGTCAGTTGTATAGACATGACTCTCTGGTCAGTTGTATAGACATGACTCTCTGGTCAGTTGTATAGACATGACTCTCTGGTCAGTTGTATAGACATGACTCTCTGGTCAGTTGTATAGACATGACTCTCTGGTCAGTTGTATAGACATGACTCTCTGGTCAGTTGTATAGACATGACTCTCTGGTCAGTTGTATAGACATGACTCTCTGGTCAGTTGTATAGACATGACTCTCTGGTCAGTTGTATAGACATGACTCTCTGGTCAGTTGTATAGACATGACTCTCTGGTCAGTTGTATAGACATGACTCTCTGGTCAGTTGTATAGACATGACTCTCTGGTCAGTTGTATAGACATGACTCTCTGGTCAGTTGTATAGACATGACTCTGGTCAGTTGTATAGACATGACTCTGGTCAGTTGTATAGACGTGTTTTGTATGAGACTGACTTGTGGTTGAATGCAAATTCTGAGACACATCTATTTCCCCCCCCCCCCCCCCCTCCCCCCTTGAAAAGATGTTTACCATCTAACTTCAATAATTTTTTAGAAAATTTTAGAAGATTTTTTAAATTAAATTTCTGTAACAAGAATGTTAAGAGAACGAACGAGAAAGCCTTCTGCGCTAAGGTGCAGCAGTAGCATCCGTCCCCTTAAATCTACGAGTTTAATTAGTCCAGTGGATCTACCAGTTTAATTAGTCCAGTGAATCTCGAGTTTAATTAGTCCAGTGAATTTATTTAATATGAATCGGTGTAATTAGTTAAAATGGTAATAATGTTGTAATGTCAATCGGTTTTTCAAGACTTTAACAATAACATTACAAGTTGTATCCAATATTAGTCCCGTAAGGGAAATTGCTAGACAACTTAGCATGTTTTGATTTCTCTGTTAAGATAATTGATTTCTCGGTGATTAAATATTTCTTGATGAAATTTCATTTAAAATCCTAACGGCAGGAAGTTAACAGAAACGTGACGTCATAATCAGAGGCGTAGCTAGGGGAGGGCGGGTGGGGCGGCCGCCCCGGGCGCCGACCCAGATGGGGCGCCAAAATGGGTAGGACCAGCATGAATAACTATATATAGCCTGTATATAAATGGAAGGGGGGGGGCGAAAAATTGATAGTTCGCCCCGGGCGCCGGAATGTGACGCTACGCCTCTGGTCATAATGTGTCATGGAACCTCTGGCAAAGCAAACGTCAACTTTTTACTTTCTCGTATATACTAAGTACAGAGAAAGTATTGTAATCGTGCAAAAAAAAATCGAGATTTTTTCAAATCTCGACGTTTTACACCTCACTGATACGGAAAAACATAATTTTGCAATCTTGTCCGTATGTCTGTCTGTCTGTGTGTAAACACGATTACTTGAGTACCGTTACAGCTAGGTTGATGAAATTTCATATATAAGTATTTTATCAAAATCGTAGATCCGTATCAACTTTTGAGCGATTTCCGATAACCGGAAGTGGTACTTTTCCTACTTTGAATTTTTCAAAAGCCTATTACTTGAGTACTATTTCAGATAGATAAATGAAATTTCACATGTAAGTAAAAGATCTAATTCTCTACCTTCTGTCTAATTTTGAGTAATTTCCGTTGAACGGAAGTACTAATTTACGCTATTCCCGATTTCTCAAAAACGCATGTAAATTTATAAAGTACTAATAATATTCCGCACTATTATGCACATTTTGTTTTGGCGTTCGCTTGGTACGCAATTCTTTTTTCTATGAGATTCTATTCTATTTTTAAAAGTTTAAGTAATTAAAAATCATGTCTACATTCCAAGCAGTGTTTCTTCCAGACTTTTTTCTCCGGGGGGGGGGGGGGCACTTGAAATCTTCGGGGGGGGCGGTAAACTTTCTTCGGGGGTAGGGCGGACACTGTTAAAAGTATATATTTTCTATATAAATTATATAAATTTCATTTCGTTCGGGGGGGGGGGGGGGCGGTAAAAATTTGCCCCCCCCCCCCCCCCCGAAGAGATGCCTGGAAGAAACTCTGATTCCAAGTTATATAAGAATATTCGAGAAAGTTTAGGGGAGATCACTCCCGGTTTATTCTTCTAAAAGGCTGTCAAACAAGGATCTTTACTCAATACAAATAGCCGTTAGATGCGAAATGTTAATTAGTAATGATATTAATACAGGTGTTAATTACAAAGAAAGGTGCCTATTAACAAAAATATTAACTAATAAAATGAAAATAAAAACAATATCATATGCTCGCTGAATACAAAGGAGAAAACTTGAACTGGCTTTGGTAAATATCACTTTCTAAACTAAACGTGTGTGGCATGCGTAAGATTTCTAGAAGTTTCTGCTCTTTAGCCCTCCATTTTAACGGCGTGATAACCGTTCTTAATTAACACGTGCAAATCAATTAACACCTCAATAATCATTGAGCTCTGTTTCAGCACATGACCCAGATAAAATGGCGGTTACAAGTGGACATGTTTTATTGCTGCTGTTAGCTGCAGGTAGGCACACGTCTGCTACAAACGGTCTCTCTTGTTTCAGTTGTTGGGTGTGTGTGGGGGGGGGGGGGGTGCCCTTAAATGTCGTCAGGCATAGGCATGTCATATGTGCTAAATAGAGGTGGGTGGGTAGTGGTGGTTGACAATTACAACACACAACACTTTTTAGCTGGATTTGTGGGGAAGGTGTAGATAGAGGTGGGGGAGGTGTAGATAGAGGTGGGGGAACTTTCTAACGACTTTTGGTGAGAGCGCCTTTTAAAACCGAACTGCAAAACATCGCACCGGGTTAGGTGAACTCAAGCGTTTTCTATGTCTTGGCCACAGGCATTCGCTGCAGTTTTGGTGACGTCACCCATCACATTGAGAAGAGGAACGCCATTCAGTTGTGTTACGTCATATGGAAACACACGGGGCGGAGCTGTCTCAAGTACAACAAGTATGGCTGCTTTTGTGGGCTCAGGAGTGCTGGGCACATCCCGGTCGATGAGGCTGACAGGTACATATCTTACCCAGTGTTTCTTCCAGACTTTTTTTCTCCGGGGGGGGGGGGGGCGGACACTGTTAAAAGTACATATTTTCTATGTAAATTTCACTTCGTTCGGGGGGGGGGGGGGGTGTTCCCTCCAAGAGATGCCTGGAAGAAACTGATCTAACCTATGGTATAAAGCTAAAATGGATTCTGTGGCTCTTTATGTATGTATGTGACAACGGACGGACCCTTGGCATTAGAGACATATAGTAAAAAACTCGACTTGATCGCCATAGTGTAATATTCTTACAGCGTTTATTATCTAAATGAATGATAATAAAATAATGTGGATGGTTTTGTAAAACAAGTTTCATTTTCCAAACTCAACATTTTAATTAATGTCATGAAAATATATCATCCTTCACAAAAAAAATTAAAGTTTATATTTAAAATAATTCACTTTGTTCCTTTATTGCCAATTACATCCCTTGACATATCACACACAAAAATTACTTCCCTTTAACAAAACGGAGAGGAAAAATACTTTTCATTAGTTTGTTTTAGTGTTAGAAAAAAAATTATATAATAAGCATGGATGGATGAAGTGCAATGTGGTATGTAAAACACGGATATTTTAAATACAGCCTTTTATTTATTTTATACACTGAACGTACTGTTTTGTTTACTAATTATTATTATTAATCAATAACAGTTTAGAATCCGCTCCTAAACTGAATGTCGTCTATGTTTACTTCTATTTTTCGGTTTGCGGACAAGCTAGGGGTATTATAGTCGTTTACTAAATTGAATCAGGCACGTCTGCCGAGCCCCAGCAGGGTTCGATTTGGTGCCCCGGGCCTTCCCGTGAGCACTATGCAGACATGCCTACCGTCCCGCCAAAATCGGAACCGTCCCGCTTTTTCACCTAAAAAAGTCATTTGTTCCGTCATTCCGAAATTGACTCAGTTATTTCCGATTTTTTTTGAAAATTTTTTTTTTTAAAAATTCATAAAAAACGTTTTAATAACAAGCTTTTATGTAATGATGCACTAAAAAGTAGAAAATAAATTATAGACTACTATTTAAATAACTATAAAGAAAAGCGTGGGTCACTTTAGTATCTATTGGATACCTTTACTAATGTTAAGGAAGACACCCACGCTTTTCTGTATAGTTATTTAAATAGTAGTCTATAATTTATTTTCTACTTTTTAGTGCATCATTACATAAAAGCTTGTTATTAAAACGTTTTTTATGAATTTTTTTTTTCAGTACTTTACATGTTTTATCTACAATAGAGTTACATGACTAAAAACCATTGCGCGCCTACTGAATATCACGTTCAGTAGGCGCGCAATGGTTTTTGAACGCAGCCATTACGTGGTCGTGATGGCGCAGCTATTGATGACGCGTGTGGTGTGGTTGGCTAGACATGCCTACTAATTCGGTCCAAATTTTAATTAATTCATAAAAAATCAATTAGGCATCCAATTAAGTCAAATTTAGTTTCAGATTGCATTGTCTTCATGTCTTGACCCACGTGCCAACTGTGAATCGTGTCGGTCAAGTAGAACTGTCCGAATTTTCACTCCTGCGTTTCCGTCTAGACTGACGACAGACTGTCGACAGAGGAAGTGAGTTAAATAAAAGCTTGTAACAAAAGTAATAAAGTAAATTGAAAAAAAATCAGGAAAATGCGATTATCTCCCTTTGGCATATGTTTCTATTTCCTAGTTTACTTACAATATTTACCAGTAATACCAGTATCATCTAATACTAGATTTAGATCTAGTTAGTAGTATTTCTACTACTACTAGATCTACTAGAAAATACTGAAATAGTGAATACTGATCTATCTTGTAAGTTCAACTTAACTAGTAACTACTATTATGAAGAACTTAGTAAGAAGTAACTAGGAGTTTTACTAGGTAGATCAAGGGTCTTTGCTCGTAACTTAAATATTACATATGATGAAGCCTTCAACATTTGTTATTCATATAGCATAGAACATAGCCAGACATAAATAATCAAATAAATAATGTTATGTCAAAGCTATGATTGTTATTCGGGGGGGGGGGGGGGTTACTGGTTTATTTATTTTTTAAAATGTAAGCTGACATTAAGCAGTATTTAAATGTATCCTAGTTATATAGGACTAGAAGCCTACCAATGTCATTAAAATAATTTTTAATTAATATTTTTTATTTTTTGACTTAGTAAAGTTGCGTCCGCGCGTATGTTCCTCTTTTTGGCTTCAAATTCCTCTTTTTAGGCATAACTGTTCCTACTTTTGGCATGTCTGACTATGGCGCATACGTTCGTTTTAAACAGTGCGAAAGACTATGGATAAGAAGGGTCATTACAGTTCTTAACTAAATCGAATCCAGGGCGTCTTCCGGCACTCACACATGGGGCTATTTTGAGCCCCGGGCCTTTCCGTTCGTTTTAAACCGTGCGAATGACTATGATTGGGTATTATAGTCATTTACTAAGTTGAATCTGGTTCCGCCGGCGCCCCGAACTGTGAGCACAGTGCGTTTATGTGTGCATTTTAAGTAATTGTACGGAAGTGACCCCCCCCCCAGTTACGACCGACTTCTCTAAAGCCCCCCCCCCCGTTATGACCGACTTCTCTAAAGCCGTACCTGTGTCCCCAGATGCTGCCAGGGGCATGACCAATGCTTCAAGCAAACAGGCTGTCACTGGCTGCCGTTTGTAGCGTACGCCATCAATTGTTCTGGCAACTCTTGCACCTGCACCAGTAAGTCACGTTACACGTCCCAGTTCAGTAAGTCACGTTACACTTCCCAGTTCAGTAAGTCACGCTACACGTCCCAGTTCAGTAAGTCACGCTACACGTCCCAGTTCAGTAAGTCACGTTACACTTCCCAGTTAAGTCACGTCCCAGTTTTGTCCCAATTGAAAACACATGGGCGCAGTTTGTTTTTTCCATCTAGCATAGTTAACAACTAAATTGCGTTTAAGGCCAATTAGAGCTTAACGAAAATTAAAATAGAAACTTTTGACTCGACAGACTCTGACAAGAACTCGTGCCGCTACAAATCCTGTTTGTGTGACGTCCAGCTGGGAGAGTGCCTCAAGGGAGCGAACTACAACAAACAGTACAAGAACTTCCCCACCAGACACTGCACGGGCAGGGGATTGGTTGAGTGGCCATGAACTTGCAGCTCTACATCAGCAGAAGGGAGCCAGGCCAAACAAAACTCCCAACAAATATCACTGGACGACCAGAACACAGGTGTATGATTCGGGTTATCATATGGGGTTCTACAAGACAGTAGAATGGTAAGGACATCCTAAACATCAAATATGAAAACAATCAAACTTGTTTTCTGTGCAATGATTATAATCATATAAAACAATCAGCATCAAATTGAAGAACGCAAAGGTAAACTATTTTACAAGAGTTATGTATTGAATTAAAATGAATGTCTTATGTATTTACAGTAGAACATTGTACAAGCTTCAAATAAACACGACTGACTTTACAGTAGAACATTGCACTGTAAAAGTTTTAAATCAACATGATCTTTCTACTTGTGTTATCATACTTAAAAGTTAAAATTTGTTTTATTTGTAAACAATGGCAGCAAGCTTAAACAACTTTGTGTACAGTTTAGTGGTGTCAAACTTTGTGTACAGTTTAGTGATGTCAAACTTTGTGTACAGTTAAGTGGTGTCAAACAAGAGTACATATGTAAAATAAATGCAAAGACCAGTTTCTACATACAGTAGCAGAAAAATTCATTAAAAAAGTGCAAAAGCACATGTTCCCTGGGTACCAACTTTTGTCAATTCTCATAATGGCCTACAATTTAGCGAACTCTATGGCTGTGTATTGCTGCAAGTGGCTATTTAGCTTTTTTAAAGTTAGGTTTGCCTTTCTTCTTTTGTGATCCTTTTGGCTCTTCAGCCTGAAAGAAAGAAATGGGATGGAAAATACATCAAAATAAATGAGTCAGATGGACACAAGTTTACTAAGGCAACTGTTACTAACAAATTAACCAGTGTTGACAGAAATGTTAGTTCATGGACAAGCATGAAGTTTACCTTTCTCTATATGTAGTGTTTACCTTTCTCTATATATAGTGACAAGGCAAGCATGAAGTTTACCTTTCTCTATATGTAGTGACAAGTTTACCTTTCTCTATATATAGTGACAAGGCAAGCGTGAAGTTTACCTTTCTCTATATATAGTGACAAGGCAAGTGTGAAGTTTACCTTTCTCTATAAATAGTGACAAGGCAAGCGTGAAGTTTACCTTTCTCTATATATAGTGACAAGGCAAGCGTGAAGTTTACCTTTCTCTATATATAGTGACAAGGCAAGTGTGAAGTTTACCTTTCTCTATAAATAGTGACAAGGCAAGCGTGAAGTTTACCTTTCTCTATATATAGTGACAAGGCAAGCGTGAAGTTTACCTTTCTCTATATGTAGTGACAAGACAAGCGTGAAGTTTACCTTTCTCTATATGTAGTGACAAGTTTACCTTTCCCTATATGTAGTGACAAGTTTACCTTTCCCTATATGTAGTGACAAGACAAGCGTGAAGTTTACCTTTCTCTATATGTAGTGACAAGACAAGCGTGAAGTTTACCTTTCTCTATATGTAGTGACAAGTTTACCTTTCCCTATATGTAGTGACAAGTTTACCTTTCCCTATATGTAGTGACAAGTTTACCTTTCCCTATATGTAGTGACAAGGCAAGCATGAAGTTTACCTTTCTCTATATGTAGTGACAAGTTTACCTTTCTCTATAAATAGTGACAAGGCAAGCGTGAAGTTTACCTTTCTCTATAAATAGTGACAAGGCAAGCGTGAAGTTTACCTTTCTCTATAAATAGTGACAAGGCAAGCGTGAAGTTTACCTTTCTCTATAAATAGTGACAAGGCAAGTGTGAAGTTTACCTTTCTCTATATATAGTGACAAGGCAAGCGTGAAGTTTACCTTTCTCTATATATAGTGACAAGGCAAGCGTGAAGTTTACCTTTCTCTATATATAGTGACAAGGCAAGCGTGAAGTTTACCTTTCTCTTGGTGGTTTTAGATGTAGTGACAACAGAGAAGAAGGAAGTTTACCTTTCCCTATATGTAGTGACAAGTTTACCTTTCCCTATATGTAGTGACAAGGCAAGCGTGAAGTTTACCTTTCCCTATATATAGTGACAAGGCAAGCGTGAAGTTTACCTTTCTCTTGGTGGTTTTAGATGTAGTGACAACAGAGAAGAAGGAATCCATGCGGCCCTGTGTTGTCCCTTGCCTCGCTTTCAAGAGTTTTTTGGCTCCATTTCTGATTCTCTCTTCACTGAAACCAAAAATAAATGTAATGTTATAATTGAGAAAATAAATCAAATTTAGGAACACGAACATTTTGGAAAAAAAAACTCACTTAAAGCTTTTTTGCTTGACCATAAACTCTACAAGCCCTTCCTCATCTGGATCACTCCATTTTAACTGCAAAAAAATGTTTGAGTCGAAACAAGAAAAAACAAAGAAAAATATTTGCATCTCAACAAGCAGTTACAAAACAAACAAAATATATGTTACAAAAAAAAAAGAACCTACAAAAAAAAAAAAAAAAATTATTAATGAAACAAAACATACCTCCAGTTGATCAGGATCAGCTACTTCTGGTTGTTGAAATAATTTACGTGCTTCCTAAGGTAAAAATGGGTAGAAATTTAATAATTTCAACAATAAATTCATAAAAAATTATTTTCTTGCTTATGTCAGCTTTAATAAATGTTCTTACTTTGTACATCCAATCTTCAGGTATGGTATA
Organism: Physella acuta; assembly: GCF_028476545.2. NCBI lineage: Eukaryota > Metazoa > Mollusca > Gastropoda > Physidae > Physella > Physella acuta. The sequence goes on from NW_026733313.1 coordinate 9,623, forward strand.
CTTCTGAAATTTAAAAGAAAGTCAGAACTACAATGCTAAATATAAAACACCAGAACTTCTTAGTCTAAAACCTTTTTTTTTATAAAACACTACAATAAATACTACATTAGTAAATCTATATCTGTAATACAGACACTTCACAACACTGGCACGTCAGTTTCATTCTGGGCAAACAGCTTACCTTTTTGTCAAGGTGTTTAATTATTTCTTCAATATTTCTATGCTGTTTAATCAACTCAATAGCTCGTTTAGGTCCAATGCCTCTGATTGAATCACAGTAGTCACATCCAAGCAGAATGCACAGGTCAATGAACTAAAGATTCAAACAACTCAATGAGCAAACAATTCTAACAAGTCAAGAAACTAACGATTCAAACAACTCAATGAGCAAACAATTCTAACATATCGATAAACTAAAAGACAAATTATATATTTTGTAAAATTTATAAGCAAGCGACTTTTGTCCAAACAAATGAAGTGCTAAAGTAAAATATCTGAGTACCAATACAGGAGGCTATAGAGGACAAACACAGCAGGCAATAGAGGACAAATATAGCAGGCAATAGAGGACAAACACAGCAGGCAATAGAGGACAAACACAGCAGGCAATAGAGGACAAACACAGCAGGCTATAGAGGACAAACACAGCAGGCAATACAAGACAAACACAGCAGGCAATAGAGGACAAACACAGCAGGCAATAGAGGACAAACACAGCAGGCAATAGAGGACAAACACATCAGACAAGATTGGAAAGGATTTACTATACTGACCTCATCTTGAGTGAGATTCAATTCTTCCAAAATCTTGTTCAGTTGATATTCTTTGATTGGTAATTTCCTACAGAAATGCAAGTTTCTAATTAGCCAAGGTGTAAGACCCCCACCCCTGTCAGGTAACAGAACACACAGAAATAAATATGTAAAAAAAAGAGGCTTCCTGTAAATCTCTATGTGAAAGACTACACACCTTGCTTCACTGAAAGTCAAATGACGCAGAACAACAGTGGACCCAAAGGTCAGCGAGTCCATGTCTTCTGTGCCAGTCGCAAACACTTTTCCAGCCTTGACCAGCGCTGCACACTGCGCTTCAGCCTCGCACGGAGCCTGCAAAAATTAGCTTTCTCATGTCTAAATTTGTGTATTTTACTAAGTCTAATGTAAGATAATTCAGACATGCCCACCTCTGTCAGCCTAGATTAGGAACAGTCATGCCTAAAAAGAGGAATTTGAAGCCAAAAAGAGGAACATATGCGCGGACGCCACTTTCTTAACTCAAAAATAAAAATAAGTAATTAAAAATTAGTCTAATGACATTAGTAGGCTTCTAGTCATATATAACTAGTCTCTAGGCTACATTTAAATACTGCTTAATGTCAGCTTACATTTTTAAAAAAAGTTAACCAGTAACCTGAGATTTCCCCCCTCCCCCCCATAAAACCATAGCTATGACATGACATTTATGGATTAGATTATTCCTACCTTGCTATATTCTAGGCCAATCTAGGCTATATGAACAACAAATGCTGAAGGCATCGTGTGTAATATAAAATATAAGTTAAGAGCTATGACCTTGATCTACCTAGTAAAAGTCCTAGTTACTTCTTACTAAGTTCTTCATAATAGTTAGTTGTAAAAGTTACTAGATCTAGGTCTAGTTACAACTTACAAGCAAGATAGATCAGTAATTCTATGTATATAACTATATAGACCTATTATCTAGATCTAGAAATTAGCTTGTTTGTCAAGATTTTATTGTATTATTCTCCCTCCATATTATTTAAGGCATAATTTAAATCAACAATTCAATTGCAAATACTAAAAACAATCTAGTATTAGAGAGCACTTGTAAATATTGTAAGTAAACAAGGAAATGAAAACAGGCGCCAAAGGGAGATAATCCTTTCCCCTGCCTTTTTTCAATTTGATTTTGTTACTTATCTTTGTTAATTAAAAAAAAAAAAACGGAACAAACTTCTGTTTTTTTTTGGACCAAAACAGGGACACACTTTTTGGCAGAACAGGACACACTTTTTGTAAAAAAAAAAAGCGGAACAATTCTGCTTTTGGCGGGAGTGTAGGCATGTCTGATAATTCAATCTAAATATAAGTGTAAACTTTCAAAATAATTCATTCATACACCATGACACCCTACACCAACAACTGTAGCACCACCCCACACCATCAACTGTAGCACCACCCTACACCAACAACTGTAGCACCACCCCACACCATCAACTATAGGACCACACCACACCATCAACTGTAGCACCACCCTACACCAACAATTGTAGCACCACCCCACACCAACAACTGTAGCACCACCCTACACCAACAACTGTAGGACCAACCTCCACGTAAGGAATGCCCATCAGGTGCAACAACTTTTTACATTCATCGTTGTGTTCCCTTGTGACTTTCACCAATCGACGACTGAATTTATCTACATTTTCTTCATCTCCTGCCAAAAATAAAGCAAATTAAATCAGTACATAAACATAATATAAGTACATAAACATAATATAAGTACATAAACATAATATAAGTACATAAACATAATATAAGTACATAAACATAATATAAGTACATAAACATAATATAAGTACATAAACATAATATAAGTACATAAACTCAACAAAATTGAATCTTTTAAGTCAGCCCGACATGCACGAAGTATTTTAAAGAAAAAATACAAGTATGGTTACATCTATTTATTTATAATATAGAGAAATTAATTATAACAATCAGCAGACAGATAAGCAATTAAAACCAGTCAAAAAATCAACTGCCAGGACTGATGAGAATAAAGGGAACCTGTTTCAATGCTGCACTGAACACCCACCTGCTTCTTCTGCCCTTTCCAACTCCTTTTGGACCTCATCTCGCTTTTCTTTTCTTTTGGCAAGCTATTAATAGAGAAATGTCAATTGAATATTAATGTGCTGAATATTGGCTCCAATTAACAACCTTCAATAAATAGAATTGAAAAGATGAAAAAGCTAATGATTGAAATGTTTAAAATGATTGTCTAAAAGTCTGAATGGCTCACCTCCCCTGATTTCATGTCTGGTGGTTTACCATCAAAAACATAAACAGGTTTGATGCCATTCTCCACCATCCGTATAGTTCTGTAGAACATACCCATCAAGTGACTGGAATATAAGTTTTAAAAGCTGAATTTCTTAAGTCTATTGTGGAATAACACACTCGACAAAAACATAAGATAATGAGAGGCAGTAAAACACATTTCAACACACAGGACAACCAGGTACAGCAGGTAAGAACCTTGTGGTTTCTCCCTCCTCATTGGTTAGCTGTGATCCGTCTTGTCTGACTGCGATGAGAAACTGGTATATGCTCATGGATGCGTCAATTGCCACCTTCCTTCCTATATTGAGAAAAATGTTTTATGCTATATCATGAATAATGTTGAACATTTGAACTAAATATAAAAAATGTATTCCCTTGATGAATGGATGTGTAGCATAACTGAAATTTTGTGTGTGTTGAATTTGTAATATAGTACTAATAGTTATTAAATCACTTTTGTATAACTTATAGATCGAGCAGAGGGGATGTGTTAATTATACCATTTACCAGTGTCCAATAGTACCAAAAAGGGGTGGTAGATATACTGGTAGTCAACTAAATACTTATATGACTTACTTAACTTACTAATATTATAACCATGATCATATTATAGCACTACCCCTTATTACATTAAACGTGAAATGGTAAAATGGGTGACATAATTTGTGAAACATTTTTCATATGTTTTTTTGTCTTACATGTATTGTAATTTATTAAAAAATATTTTTGTAGATCAAGATCGACCCATAAGCGCTGCTATTTTAAAAGTCTTATCTTGAATGTCTCAAACTAGTGTGATGCAAAAAAATTTATTTGAACAATAGGCCTACATATTACTATTGACATTACATAAACAAATTTTTTAAATGTTTGAATAAATTAACCTAAAACAATAAAATGTCAATAAGACAATAATTTATAATAGGGCCTATTCATATTCTTAATCCAACCACCACGCCAAACCAGTAGGGGGGGGGTGCAAATCGAAAGTTTGAGGGGGGGTGCAAATCAAAATCTTGAGGGGAGGTGTAAATCGAAAAGTTTGTCCCCGGGCGCCGGGAAGGGTCGCTACGCCTCTGCGCCAAACCAACGCAGTACTGTGAATTTGATTGCTTTAGGCTTTATTTATTAGTTTAGTAAATGAGTTTAGTTATAACAATCTAGATCTACTAGATCTAGAATCTAAAAGTAGAGAACCTACCGAAGAAATTCTTTATTTCATTTTCTTTCATTGAAGACGGTGCATAATCTCCCAGCAGTTTGGTTAGGCCGGTAATTCCCATGTCAGAATGAATAGGCCTACTAAGTAGAAAAATTAATAAGCCTAATATTTATTAAGTTGTTAATAATTAGATCTAGATCTATTACTGAATGATCATTAAATAGAATAACCAATCTAATTATCTATGACTTAGATCACTTTCGAGACAATTATGCCACTACTCAACAGCTAAACAAATGAAACCTCAAAGAAACGAAAGTACTCTAATGGTGTCCGCGCCAACTTTTAATATCCAAATTTTGTTTCGACTTATATTATAGAAATTATTCTCTTATTATTATTAAGTACGTAGACTATATTTCATTATTATTAATATCTTTTATCTCTTTTTGATTTGTAATTTATAAAAAAAAAAGTTTATAATAAACTATCAGGATTTTAAATGGACTAAGCAGGGACTAGATCTAGAGGCACGAAAAAACTCTTTGTTTAGCAGTTTGGTCGCCCAAATGCAGCTCACTACTATTAACACCCCTAACACAACAGTAACATGTGTAAGAGATATCGTGCGTGACCAACGCCAATACTATTTGAAAGTAGCTTGCCTTATACCACCATTCTCATTGTTTACTTTAGGCCTACACTAAATCTAGTATCGGGTCATCCATTTTGAACGTAACGTTTTAGTAGGGTTTCATCAACGCGTTACCAATTGTGTATTTTTAGAGGTGAAATACCTTGTTTTCTACAACTGAATTCTTTCTTTGAAGACAACATTGGCTCTTTATTTATCGAACCTGTGTTTAATGTTTCGTCCATAGTAGTTCACACGTCACAGAGCTTGCTGTATGAAACTTGAAAGCCTTGGGTGTACGCTAATGACGCTCCGTAATACTGATGTTAGGGGCGTCGCGGGGTGCTTTTGGAAACACCGATTACGTTACCGCGGGGGGACAGGGTTCGACCCCTGGTTTTGGTTTAATTATAAAATGTAGTAGCTCCCCGTGACCTTATTCATAATACAGACGGCTTAGTGCTCTCAGGGGCAGAAGCCGCATCTGTTGCATTTTGAGAATTGAATCAAGTTGTATCCCTGAACCCCTATCCAGGACGCTCAATCAAAGGACCCCGTGTGCTCAGGTAGCTAAGGGGAAACTCGGGGCGCCCCATCGTACTTTACTGCCGGGGCGCCGACTGAAGCGTCTGGTTCGACCGCCTATGTGTCAAGGGCGTCAGTCGAGTCACCAATTACAATACAGTGGGTTCCGTTTAATCGTTGAATGTACTGTAAAGTGCTATTTAAAACGAATGTAGTGGCATAGTACACATACGGGCGTTGCGTGTCACCCGACCGCAATGGTGCCAGTTGACTGTTAACCCTGCATGAACCCCAATCAACGGACCCCGGATGTACTCAGGTAGGCGCAGGGAAACTTTGGGCGCCCAACCGTACTCTGCTGCCGGAGTGCCGATTTTATCCTCCGTACCTCATAGTGCTCATGAGGGAGTGTACAGGGTCACACTACCGCCGGGGCGTCGGCTGATGCGCCTGTTGAGTTTGACTTCTATATTAAGTAGTACTCCTGCTCCACTTCCAGAACGTCCAATCTACTGACACCAAGTGCTATGATAGTTGCTGGGAATCTCGGGGCGCCCAATCGTACTTTACTGCCGGCCGCTGCTCTTCGAAAACATTAATGAATGGCAGAAACGTTCTCCTTAGTCAGAGATTCTTCCTGGCATCTCTTTGGTGTGTGTGTGTGGGGGGGGGGGTGATTTCTCGGTTAGTTGATGCATATAAATCTACGGGTGCCGGATTCCACAAAAGTGTCAGAGTTCAAGTTATAGCTTAACATTACATGACATTACCACAATCCCACACAAGCATGTTTTTTTTGTCTGTAATTTTTAAAGGTGTCAGTCAAGCGCCGTCTAGCTAACACCTTTATTTATGGGCTTATTCCCTCAATGGTTTGCCCGAGAATACCCGTGAGTTTATTAATACGGGTTGGACTGCAGCGATTTGAAAATATTTTCTACAGCAGAAAAGAAAGTTGATTTCCATTTCCTTTTTAACATTATTTTTACAAAACAAATATTTAAAGTGCCAATATAAAGTCTTAACGTTTCAAAGAGGAAAAAATGCCTCAATGTTATTTGTGCTTACGGTAGCTAAGCCGCTGAGTTTAGGTATACAACATACCATAAAGGGTATTATGACGTTCGCACCGAGAGGGCACTAGAATAAAATGTTTTTTTAAGGGGGGGGGCAGATTAAATTTTTCCGGGGGGCGGACACTGGTTAAAAATTATATGAATTATATTTCCTTCGAGTGGGGGTGTAGACATAATTCGGTTGGGCGAATGGACATTTAAAAAAAAACCGAGCTAATTAACGTGTGTATAAAAAAAAAAAACACGATTTGTTGAATTTATTATTATTTATTATAAGGTGAAACATTAGATCGAAGTGCAAAGAGGAATAACTCTAATATCCAACATTAAGCTTATGGCAGCCCGCATGAAAAAGTCACTACTAATACTAAGATGTCGATTTTTCTTAAAGATCTAGGGCTTATAAAAACAATAGAAGATACAGATAATGTACCAGACAGTGGAGATAGTTCAGACGATGGGGATGGAATGGTAAATTATTTTCTTTTAAGGCCTACATAAAACGTAATTTGTTTTATTTTTATTATTATTATTAGTAAATTTTAGTTCTGAATCTGAACACATGCCATGATGTGTGAGCACCAGTTCAAACCACCAGTGGCACCAGGACTCAATCCGATTGAGTCAGTTGTGAATGGTCTCCAATGGTTTACTAAATATTGAAAAAAATTGTGGGTAATCTCACTATATATATCAGATATATAGATCTATATATAGGCCTAGTGACCTAGTGTTGTTATTTTTACACTTACACTGACTTACAGAAACTGAGAAATGTAATGTAGGCATTTTGATGAAAATCTTAATTTTTTTTTTAGAAAAAATGACCTCTGACCTGCTGATTTCAGCCTGCTTTTCTTTTTGGATTTGCTTCCATAGCCTTTATCCAACCAAGAACAAACTACAATGCAGCCGTTGTTTGATTTTGGAGTTGTTTCTCCTAGAAGAGTGGCTGTCCCCAGCTAACGAGCCTCATCTGCCCAAGGGTTCGAACTCGAGACTGCAGCCATGAGCTTTACCGACTTGACCACAATGGCTCGAACACACAATACAGATAGTTTTGTCAGAAGAAAAAGGCTGAAAAGGAAAATAGATCCCATTGCGCAGCTATAATAAAAGAATAATTTCATTAATTTGAGACCTTTGCGCAGCTATTAATAGCATTTGAGTGGAACCAATTGCGCATCTATTAAAGTCATTGCATTTTGTGTCTTCTGTCGCCTTGTGTCAGCCAGAAGAGGGCTGGGGAAGAAGCTTCTTCAGAGTAGTCGCTTCATTATTATTAGGCCTACATTATTATAAACCATAATACTTAAAGTTTATCAATGCTACAAATTAAAAAAAAAACACCACCTACATTTACAAACTCCAAAATGTTACAACTTTCGACAAGTAAATCAAAATATGGGGATAATAGAATCTTCTTTAAAAAGGGGTGTTAGGTTACTGGTAGTTTACTAAAATACACACATGGCTTGCTAGTGTCAATGGTAGCCCAATCCTTAACCTTGGCCCTACCATACGCCTAACCCTAATTTCTAACCATAAAACTAGTCGAGATTACAATACTACTACCAACCTTAAACACCTATTTTTAGAAGTCTATTATCATTATCTAAAATCATTCAAAATATTTCTTAGAACATTTTTGTGACTATTTTTTTTTTCCTTTGTGACCTTTTTCCTAGCAAAAACTGACTTTTTGTGTGACTTTTTAGCTCACCTTTTATTTGGCGCTTTTTTTTATTTTTAAAACATAACTCCTTTAAGCAGTGCATTTGTTTTGCTAGGTATCAAAGAAACAGAAGAAGAAAATGAAAAAAACCCAGAACTTGTTTAATTCTTCATTTTCATTTGTGGATGGAGACACAGTGAGTAACAATCCTGCTTGTATTAGTTTTTGTACCTGATATTGATCAGTACCATTTTAAAAATAATAACTTGCCATGAACTGTTGGATAGAAAAAACTAATCACTTTTTTATTATTCACAATAAAATCAAGCACTTAAAAATATTCATCCTTAAACTCAACCCAGCCACAACTGCAAAGGTACCAAATTATAAAATTTCTATTTTCTCTTCAGTTACCAGTGTCTAAGACCACTAGCATTTGGAATCTGAAGCCAAAAGGGATGTCAAATATATCCAGTTTAGATGACAAAATTAAAAAAGTTCGCAGGGAAAAGCTGGTAATTGTTTTTGTGTTAAAAGGAAAAAAACAATACATTTTCATATATTACTTAGTACTGGACTTTGACTAAGTTGATTTTTACAATAGTTCATCAGCTTAGTAAGATAGAAATTTTAGGTCAGGCTAATTTATGCCATACAATAACTGCAGCGAATTAAAACTATAAATATTTTCAAGTTGTAAGCTCTATGTTCTTGTTTAAAATGTGTGTTATATTCAACATACTTTTGTTTAAATTTGATATATTCTTGTTTAAAAAGTGACATGTATTTTTTTTTGTATTCATGTGTAAAATGTGGTGTATATATGGTGTGCTGTGTTCATGTGTAATATGTGGTGTATATATGGTGTGCTGTGTTCATGTGTAATATGTGGTGTAAATATGGTTTGCTGTGTTCATGTGTAATATGTGGTGTATATATGATATATGGTGTGCTGTGTTCATGTGTAAAATATGGTGTAAATATGGTGTGCTGTGTTCATGTGTAAAATATGGTGTAAATATGGTTTGCTGTGTTAATGTGTAATATGTGGTGTATATATGGTGTGCTGTGTTCATGTGTAATATGTGGTGTAAATATGGTTTGCTGTGTTCATGTGTAATATGTGGTGTATATATGGTGTGCTGTGTTCATGTGTAATATGTGGTGTATATATGGTGTGCTGTGTTCATGTGTAATATGTGGTGTATATATGATATATGGTGTGCTGTGTTCATGTGTAAAATATGGTGTAAATATGGTGTGCTGTGTTCATGTGTAAAATATGGTGTAAATATGGTTTGCTGTGTTCATGTGTAATATGTGGTGTATATATGGTGTGCTGTGTTCATGTGTAATATGTGGTGTAAATATGGTTTGCTGTGTTCATGTGTAATATGTGGTGTATATATGGTGTGCTGTGTTCATGTGTAATATGTGGTGTATATATGGTGTGCTGTGTTCATGTGTAATATGTGGTGTATATATGATATATGGTGTGCTGTGTTCATGTGTAATATGTGGTGTAAATATGGTTTGCTGTGTTCATGTGTAATATGTGGTGTAAATATGGTGTGCTGTGTTAATGTGTAATATGTGGTGTAAATATGGCATTCTGTGCATTGATTTAGAAACAAAATGGCAAGAGCCCTGAGGAAGAAGATGAGATGAGTATGGAAGAAGACATAGATTCTTCAGATGAGGAGGATATAAAGATGGGTTAGTGATGTATTTATGTACCTTTGTAGTTTTAAATGCGGCTATTTGAGCACGATTAAAGTATATGATGTTGTCTGTTAAACAACAGCTGTCTATGGTGTGTGGTGTGAACTAGCAAATGTGTAGCTGTTGAAGATTTTTATTCATCGATTGACATGCATAGAGACATAATGGTGTGAAGTTGTTATAAAAATAAAAGTTGGGTTGGCAGCCCTGAATAGTCATTAAAAAAAGACAATCAAATTCTCAACTATTACCTCATGTTATACAGATACAATAAAGACTAAAGACAAGAAAAGAAAAAGGTCAAAGAAAGGGGAAGTGGAAGAAGAAGTTTGTATTTTGTTTTCAAGTTTTTCACAAATCTCATTTGCACAATTCTATTGCTATTAATCAATGTTTTTTTAGTTGTTGTTTAACAATTTTAAAACCACAAAAGTAGTTAGATTTAATTTTAAAAAAATACATTTTATATTTGTAATTTTACAGAACTAAAAATTTTTCATGCTTCTTGACTTACCACCATTTCAGGAATTGGCAAAAGTTCAGTTTTCAGAGAGTATAGACACATATGACGAGAAACTAAGCTTTCAGGAAATGAACTTATCTCGACCATTGTTAAAAGTGAGTCTGTCATAGATTTTTTAGAACAATATCGGTATATTTTATACTACTTTTAGGTCTTGTCATAAATTAATGGTAGAATAATATCTAAAAATTTTTTACTCTACTTTTAGAGGCTGTCATAAATGTATTGTATAATGCCACATAGCTTTAGTGTGCAGATATGACAAACAAAAGTAATTTTTTGTGAATGTGTGGACATATGTAAAAAGTAATAGTCTGTCAGCTAAAGCCAGGATCTGATTCCAGGGTCTCTCTGCCTTAAACTTCTTGAAGCCAACACCCATTCAAGCAGCTTGTATCCCTGTGGCTCTCCTGGGGAGAGATATTTGTGCCTGTGCAGTCACCGGTTCAGGTAATTAATTTAATTCCTGCTGCCTGTTGAAGTTTACTTTGAAAACAAATTTTCTTTTTAATATAGTACAGTTATCACTAGTTGATGAAAGCATAATCCTTTGAAAACCATGTCATCAGGTAAAACCATTGCCTTTATGCTGCCCATACTTGAAAGATTGATGTACAGACCTAAGGCCACAGCAACAACTCGGGTCCTCATTCTTGTTCCCACTAGAGAGCTGGCAGTGCAGGTCCACACAGTTGCTAGGCAACTGGCTCAGCACGCTAACATTGACATTTGTTTGGCTGCTGGTATGTTCACTTAGGTTTGAAAGCTCAGTCTGTTTTAAAACGTGGTTTACATTTGAAAGCTCAGTCTTTTTTAAAACGTGGTTTAGATTTAAAAGCTCAGTCTATGCTATAAAACAGGTGGTTTGGACTTGAAAGCACAAGAGGCAATGCTGCGACTGGGACCAGATATCGTCATAGCAACACCTGGTAGATTGATTGACCACCTGCACAACAGTATGAATTTTACTCTCAACAACATTGAAATTTTGGTTCTTGATGAAGCTGATAGGTGAGCAAAGATTTCTTTCATTTAGTTCTTGATGAAGCTGATAGGTGAGCAAAGATTTCTTTCATTTAGCTCTTGATGAAGCTGATAGGTGAGCAAAGATTTCTTTCATTTAGCAATAGCAAACAAAGGACTCTGCATATATGTAACAGAAACAAAAAGTTACAGTTACAGTCTTATCTTATTTTTATAAAAAAACATGGTTACTCTTTTGAACCTGGCTGTTCATGGGCAGATGAAGTAGAGTTCACCTGTTTCTGTGATCTCAGCACATGAAAGAATAATGTGGTCTGCACTATGCCACCTTTCCTCCCCCTAACAGGAGTCAGGGACTCCAGGAGTCAGGGACTCCTACAGACACAGGGTCCAAACTTAGGTTACCAGTCTTGAGACTCCTACAGACACAGGGTCCAAACTTAGGTTACCAGTCTTGATCTCTACTTTACAACCACACCAACCCATTACAAATGATACAAAAATAATATAAAATATTTGTTCATCAAATGACTTTAAATTTTTAAATCTTTAGAATGTTAGATGAATATTTTGCTGAGCAAATGAATGAAATTATACGTTTGTGTGCAAGACAAAGACAGACGATGTTGTTCTCAGCAACCATGACTGAGACGGTGAGTACTTTAATTAACTTGTGCTCATCATTTGCTGGGCCAAAAGCATCAGAACTCATTCTCATGTACACGTTTTATGACATTTCCCCACTCATGTACATGTTTGTTTACATTTCCCCAGTCATGTACACATGTTTGTTTACAATCCCCAGCTCATGTACAGATTAGTTTTCATTTCCCTACACATCTACAAGTATTTGATGACATTTCCCCACCCATGTACACATGTTTGATGACATTTCCCCACTCATGTACACATGTTTGATGACATTTCCCCACCCATGTACACATGTTTGATGACATTTCCCCACCCATGTACACATGTTTGATGACATTTCCCCACTCATGTACACATGTTTGATGACATTTCCCCACTCATGTACACATATTTGATGACATTTCCCCACCCATGTACACGTTTGATGACATTTCCCCATTCATGTACATATGTTTGATGACATTTCCCCACCCATGTACACATGTTTGATAACATTTCCCAAGGTTCAAGAGCTGGTATCTGTCTCCCTGAAAGATCCTGTCAAGGTGTTTGTTAACCAAAGTACCGATGTTGCTCTTGGTCTGCACCAAGAATTTGTTAGGATTAGACCCAACAGAGAAGGAGACAGAGAGGCAATTGTTGCTGGTAAGTTTTAGGAGAGAGAGGCGATGGAGGGGGCAGACTTGATCGGGTTCCATCATTATTGTTGACATGGGTAAAAATCATGTTTTTTTCAATTTCTGCTATTCATCAAAGAAGCCTTAAAAAATGAAAAATAAAACTTAAGCCTGAAAGAACTCAGAAATTTAGTAACATTGATTGGCCATGTATTAATTTGTACTAAAAAATTTGCTGATAATAATATACTACAACTAATACTTTATTAATTTCCATGGACTCGTTATGCTGTTTGTTTACATTTTGAGTGACAAATCAGAAAACCCCAAATTGATTTTGGCTTTATTTATTACTTAGTTTAGTTACCGATAATACTAAAAACACCAAATACTTTAAATCTTTAGTAAAGTCAGACAAAAACCTAATGATAGGATTTATAACCACATTTATTTTAATAATGGGCCCGATTTGATTGCCATTTGAGACAATTCATTGTTGCTAGTAAGTTTTAGGAAAAAGGGAGAAAATAATTGCTGCTAACATTTGTTAAGCTCTTGTGAAATTATAAAATATTTTCATTGTATTGAACAAAGAATGAAAGTGAATTTAATGAAGTTGAGCTTTCAGTAAAACAACAGTTATTTATTATATATTTAAAATATTTAAAAAAATGTTTTGGTGAACTTTTCTTTAACAAAAAAACAGCTGAGTCTGCACCGTGAGGAAACTAGTGGAGTTAACATCTCATGCCTTTTCAATTTGAAAGTTGATGCAAAATATGTAACTCTCCACGTTTAAATTACTTACTAAATTTTAGTAGATGCAGTCATAATTTATTATAGTGTAAGTAAAGTCTTTATCTTTTTTTTCAGCGTTGGTATCCCGTAATTTTTGTGACCGCTGCATTGTGTTTATTCAGACCAAGGTTCAGGCACATAGAATGCACATCCTGCTAGGCCTTCTGGGTATCAATGTTGGAGAATTACATGGAAATTTATCCCAGGCTCAGGTCAGTGTTTTTTGATACATGTCAGCTAGTGGTCAGTGTTTGTTGACACATGTCAGCTAGTGGTCAGTGTTTGTTGATACATGTCAGCTAGTGGTCAGTGTTTGTTGATACATGTCAGCTAGTGGTCAGTGTTTGTTGATACATGTCAGCTAGTGATCAGTGTTTGTTGACACATGCCAGCTAGTGGCCAGTGTCTATGACAAGTCAGTTATTGGTCAGCATCTATGACACGTCAGCTAGTGGTCAGTATGTAAACTAAAATGTAAACTTTATTTTCCTTAAATACATACAAATGTTGAATGTGAATTTTTTTGTTTCCTTAGAGATTAGACACTTTGAAGAAGTTTAAAGAAGGCTTGATTGATGTATTACTGGCTACAGATCTGGCATCCAGAGGTCTAGACATTGAAGGTGTCAAGACAGTAAGTTAACATTAGGGTATTGAGACAATTACATTAGGGTGTTGAGACATTTAACAATAGGGTATTGGGACATTTAACAGTAAGGTATTGAGACAGTTATAACAATAGGGTACTGAGACAGTTAAGAATAGGGTATTGAGACAGTTAAGAATAGGGTATTGAGATGCCAAATACAATGTTGATTTAATTTTTGTTACCAGGTGATCAACTTCACGATGCCCAGCACACTGAAGCACTACATCCACAGGGTTGGTAGAACAGCCAGAGCTGGCAAGAGTGGCAGGTAAACAGAGCTTGGCTTGTCAAACACATCATTGCCTTAAAAATGTTCTAAAATATATTGTAGCTGAATACCTTTTTCAGATCTGTGACTTTGGTAGGAGAGAAGGAAAGAAAAGTCTTAAAAGAGGTTGTAAAGGAAGCGAAAACTCCACTGAAAACAAGAATCATCCCACAAGGTATCACCCATTGTATTCACATCCAACTTACCTAGATAAAACCTCCAAGTAAAGGAATGACATCAAGTGTGCATCATCTCTTTCAGATGTTATTACCAAGTACAGAGACAAAATTGCCAGCATTGAAGAGGATATCAAGACAATACAGCTGCAGCAAAAAGAAGAAAGTCACCTCCGTTCTGTAGAAAACAAAATGCAAAAGGCTCACAACATGCTAGACAAGAAAGAGGATCAGGAGAGACCTAGAAGCTGGTTCCAAAGTTATAAGGAGCGAAAAGTTGAGAAAGGTAATAAACATTTGTTTAATAGTTCATTTTAGATCAGTCAATTTTTATTAACTGTAACAGAGCAAGGATTTAAATATGTTATTGGAACAGTTTGGACGGTAGTGTACAACTACTAACCCAAAAGTTTGGATGGTAGTGTACAACTACTAACCCAAAAGTTTGGACGGTAGTGTACAACTACTAACCCAAAAGCCTGGAGTTCAGAATTCAGGTTAGAGTCTGTAGGAAATCCTTGAGCCTACAGACATGACTCCAGTTAGGAAAAGCAAAGGCTGCTGGACACAGAACTGACCAACTGTACCTCTATACAGAAACTGATTAACTCAACTTCATTTTAAAACCTGGTCATGACATAACTCACAGCAGGATTAGTGGTCAGGACACTAGTACATAGAATACTGAACTCATCACTTTAAACAAAAGCCACTTCATGTGCAGTGGGAGGTGAATATTACCTTCCAGCAAGGCAATACTTTTTGTTTTGCTGCGCTTGTGTATGTTTACAAAACAGAGACTTTTTATTTCAGCTAAATTACGTTTATCTGAAAAGGATACTAAAGCAGAGAAAAAGAAAACCAGAAAAAAGTTAACGGTAATATTTGTTACTAGAATCATTTAAACATTTTCTTTAAAAAAAGCACTTGTTTTATTTTATTTCTTAACCATTTAAACAATAAGTTTTAAAATGTATTAATAAAATTATTATCAGTTAGCTCATACAATTTTTGCTGATTACTTTTTTAACAGGCAGAAGATCGTGTTAATTTTGAGCTGACTAAAGCACAGTTGTTAAGTATCAGAGCTACCAAGAAATCAATGAAGGCGAAACCCCTTGGAGCATTTTCAGAAGAAAGTCCTAAAGGTATTTTACTGTGGCTCAATATGACTTTTTATTTTTTTATAATGGGTGATTGAGGATACTATTTAGTTTGTAAACAGGGGTGTCACTTTTCTGAATTTTAGCCTATTTCTGAACTTTTCCTCTGTCACTTTTCCTTAAGGTATTTTTTAATAAGAGCAAAATTTTTAAAAAAATTCCATGCCTGTCCTCTTTACTGTTAATATTGCATGCATTGTTTGTTCAATTTATCTACCCTGTGCTGTTCATTCAATTTGTTTTTAAAACTGCTGGAATTAACTCTTTACTTTTGATTTAGACTTCTTTTAATGAGCTTCAAATTAATTAAGAAAATGTTTACATAAAAATTGATTTAGAAATAAGAGGGGAAAATTACATATAATCTATTACTCAGTACAAGAAAGAGCTGCAAAAATGTAGGAAGGTTGCAGCCAAATATTTCATAATTTTCACAGTGGTCTGGTCCCATCTGTGTGAAATGGCCTTGCAGTTGAAATTATCTTAAAAAATAAGTTCCTAAAAATTGTTACTCATTTTGCTAAGATTCTCGGAAACCCAAGAATAAAAGAAAGAAGCCACGCACGTCTGGATTTGAAGAAGAACTTGCAGACATTGGATCAAGTGCCGTTAAGAAATTCAGAGCAGGGTAATACATTTATAACTATTTTATATATGTGATAAGAATAACTACTTGGTTTAGTATTATCAATAAAATTATATTTTTTCAGACCTTCTTACAAGGAAAGAAAAGAAGCAATGGGTCCTTCAAAGAAAGGGCCAAAGTCTTTTGGTAGAAAAAAGTAAGTCACTTGTCTTGACAAGAATAGAATGTCAGGTTTACATAGTGTGGTAGATTTCTAACTTCAATTTTCTCTCTCCAGGAAATGAAAGACTGACCTTCACTTCTAAGTTAATAAAGTCATCAAATCTTAAGTGAATTTGTTTTTTTTTGCTTTTATAAAAAGAAAATTTTCTTACCAAATTAATTCTTGTTTTCATGTTAATATTAAGTCCTTACAATCATACATCTTACATTCAAAATAAAATACAAACTCAAGGTGTGTGTGTTTACAACATCAAAACCCATTTATTTGACTGCAAACATAATAATATATGGCCAGGAATTTGGAGAAAAAACTTCAGTAATAGTTTTTAAAAGTTGGACATAAAGTTTTTGCAACTCATTAAATAAAGTAAATAAATGACATCACAGCCTTTTTCGGTTCAGTAAAAATTTGAGTCAACCACTAACAAAATGTGGCTGCCTTTTTAAAATGAATTTTTTTTTTGCATGAAGTTTGAAATATTTTTCCCCCTGTAAGTTCAGTTTTATAGATAGATAAATACACAGACTACTTTTTCCACTAGTTGATTACAGTAGTATAGAAAATAGAGGTGTAGACATCCAAAAATTGTAAATATTTATCAGAAAGAAAAGTTTGTCTATGTGCTTGGAACACAGACACTAAGAAATTTTCCCTCCCACAAGCTTCCCATTTTTATACTTAGTTCACAGCACCGTACAATTGCATGAAACAAAAGTTTACAAGACTTATATTGCAGATAAATTCCTGCAGCTTTTCGCCAGCGATAAAGCATTTCTTAAAAAATAATTTTTTTCGTCAAATTTTAAAACTCAACAATGTCAATAGTAGAAAATCTCTGGCTAGGAAACATACAAGGCATGCACAGCTACAGATCGTGAACATTGTGCCAGAAATCCTAGGGATCATACTCTGAGCAAGCTATTTTTTATACCATCTAAAATAAACCTATACATTTTTGGTAACCTAATGTTTCAACAGATGGTTCTAGTTAAAATTTTTTAGAAGCTGCTAAAAACTCTTAACTTCTGGTAGAACATTGTGTAATGTTTCAACTTTTAAAATACAAGTGCAACATAGAAAATGAAGATTTCTACTAGGTCAAAGGTAAGAGATGCCAAAAAGTTGTATCTGTGAGTTATCACAGCATTAAATGCCGTAGTAGTGGTGCTGCTGCAAAACAGTTTGTGTTGATCAGGTTTGTTGCCACACATACTAGATAACAAAAAAATGGTGCTGCATCATAGTTCTAGAATTTCAGCTTTGGACTCATTTTATTTCTAACTTTCTTGTATGCTAGCTAATGATATGATTTTAACAGTAATATGACCAACACAAATGGCTGATAACTAGCAAATTAAACTGATGCGAAAAACTAACAATCCTGAAATTTTAACTAGAAATAAAAAATATCAAATTTAGAGACTAGAACCTAATTTAACAATAACCAAAAGTACAATACCCTTATGAAATGACTTTCTCTTCCTAAGTAATCCATGGGTGATAACCTTGTGAAAATATTGTGCACTTGTAAAAACACTACATATGTAAATCTTGATTAAATACAAATGACAGCCACTGAGAGGGTTTGGTGTGTGTGTGTGTGTGCGACAAGTAATTGAAAGTAAGTCAAATATGATTGTGAAACAAAAAGCAATAGAGTATTTTAACTGAAGAAAGCATACATTTGATTGATACCAATACTGCAGCTACCTTATGAATGTATGCATTCCACTGTTTTAATCATGATTTACTAAAGCCACATCTAGAAAAAGCATTAAATAATATTTGTTCTGAAAGCTGATATGAGAAAAGATTGCATATTGTTACAAGAAACATTGAACATATCTCCCTAGTAACCCTATTGAGTTAAATGTGAAAAATGCAAGAAGACAGTCATTGAAACATGCTCAATGCTGTACAATGTCAAAGCTTGCCTCACTGGTTTCAACTAAAGAGATAACTCAAAGGAATATACCACATAAGAGAAAAGCAAAAAAAAAAAAACAACATTAAATGAACATGATAGAACAAAATTAGCTAATGAATTAATTAGAAGAAATGTATCAAATGTGAACATCATGCACATAAATTTGATGATTGTACAAAAAGTCAGACTAGACACATGGAACAAATAGATTACAACTGATGATCATAGTATAACATTGATGAAAGAGTGTTGACACTTTGTGGAAAGAAAAAAAATCGCAAGAATGGAATGATATGCACTGTCAGTATAGAAGTAAGGACTAGATTTATCGATGGAATCATTGTAGAGTTTATATAGCAGATAGCTTAAGTATAATAGGGCATTCATAATACAAACTAATCTAAGATGTTTGAATGCTAAAAAAATCTTGAAACTCAACTGAAGGGAAGGCACTCTTGATCACATGTATATTTAGTACTGAATCAACTCAAGAGAGCGTTTTACTGACAGAATGGCAAGCACTAGTACAAGCCTCTACATATGTCATAGAAAACAGGCCATTTCATCAATAACAGTCTGATAATGGTGACAGGGAATGTCACTGGTTCTTTACAAGTTTTGGCATAGCACCAACAATTCTAACTCAAATTCTGATGACATTAAAGAATTAGATTTGATTAAAGAAAACATCTGGATGACAGAAAGTGAGTGTGGATGTTTTAGTTGCAAGTCATGAGGTTATACTTGACACGATCCATTTGTTCTAAATGCAAAGATGATTTGAAAGCTACCCTAGCAGTTGTTGAATACAACAGAGTAGAAAACTTACACATGGTATAACACAGTTACGGTACATTAGTTATTACATAGAATAAAAATAGAAGACATCATCCAAAAGTTATAATACAGCACAAGTTATACATGGTAATGACATCTATAGCATACATGAAGAAGCTCATTGGGTGAGGGATCTTGCCAACTCAAAAAGAAATGTATAGCATTAGACCTTCCATTGGCCAGTCAAGATGTAGTGCTGTGTGGTTTCTGCCTGGCCTTGGTCCATACTTCCAAGTGAAAAAGTCCCAAGAGAAGTAGTTTCCAACAACATAAGGCTTAAAAAGCTGGCGTCCCACCAGAGAACTTGTTGGAGCTCTCAAGCACAATCTCCAGCAGCAAGCTGAAGAGCTCAATTGTAACATTTTAACTTTTGCTAACTAGTGTTTTGATTGACTGCTTTAGCAATTTTTGTAGACAATGAACACCAAAGGGAATGCACAAAAACATTGGGTGTGACCCACACCAACAAATTAAATTAATGCTTGCGCTAAATGATTCAACCAAAAACAAATGACAAACTCCCACTTGTATGTACAAAAAAATTGCTTGACAAGAGTATAAACCAAACATGGTAGTGAGGGGATGACTGTAAGGCCTCCAGCGCTCTGGCTAACCAGTGCCCTATAGCCACAACTCATGCAACTCTCAATAGCCAAGGTTACATGGGAACAAAATAACAGCTAGGAAGAACACATTATTATTATTATATAAACATCTGAACTTGTAATCTCTTGAACAAAACTGATCATAATCAGACACTTCGTTCAAGCTACATGGGGTGTTCATATTTGGTGAAACAACAGCATTTACCATGTCAAATAACTAAAAAATGAGATTAAAGCATTGATGAAGCTTGCCCAAAACAGAGGCTACAGGTTCCTCAAATAAATCTGAACCTAAATTTTGACAGAATCAAAGCAGTATTCTACAAAAGTCAAGGGATTATTAAGCATATCTAATTATAGCAGAATATTCTTAGGATAATAAAATCATCACAGATTGAACTGTGAAAATTTAAAATTTAGCTGAAGGTCTGGTTCTATGAATATGCTGTTGGAAAAATTCTTGGGGCAAATAGTTGTATAATTAGAACAAGGTGGAAATGTTTAGAAAATAGTAATGTTTACACTTCATTTTATAAACAAAATTATTGCATTTTTGTAACATGTCAGGACTCAAAGAGCCTGTGATAAACAATTATTTTTTCAACAAACTTATTCAATATAGTACCTTGAGAATAGTTTCATATTGGCTGTTAATCCCATGAACTGTGATAAACAATTATTTTTTTCAACAAACTTATTCAATATAGTACCTTGAGAATAGTTTCATATTGGCTGTTAATCCCATGAACTGTGGTCAAACAACACCCAATGGAGCCATGGTTGTTTTCACATGAACACACACTCACCAACAGTGGGCAGGCAACAAGGACACAAGTGCAGTCCAGTCTTAAGATGGGAGCTCATAATACAAGTAACACAATAAAATACCCAGAAAAAACAAAGCTAGTAGTAAAAAAATATCAGTGCTTCATTAGTGTAAGACAGAAGAAGTATTGAGAAAAGAGTCTGATACAATTTTGTTCTTGAAGTTTCCAGTAGAGTGCCAGTAGTAAGGGGTGCGCTTAAGGCAGTGAGACTGAGATTTCTCTCTCAAGATTTGTCTACCAAACAAATCTTAGTGGTGTGACCACGTCCACTCCTCGCGCTCACAGTCACCAGGCGTCCGTGTAACGGACATCACACTCCTGCAAGGCTGGAAGCTTCTCCTGGAAGATACCATTAGAGAGTTGAGAGGTCAATACAAAGAGAACACTATAGGCAAATAAAAACAAATGATACTATTGGTTGAGTGAGAGTTGAGAGGTCAATACAAAGAGAACACTATAGGCAAATAAAAACAAATGATACTATTGGTTGAGTGAGAGTTGAGAGGTCAATACAAAGTGAACACTATAGGCAAATAAAAACAAATGATACTATTGGTTGAGTGAGAGTTGAGAGGTCAATACAAAGAGAACACTATAGGCAAATAAAAACAAATGATACTATTGGTTGAGTGAGAGTTGAGAGGTCAATACAAAGTGAACACTATAGGCAAATAAAAACAAATGATACTATTGGTTGAGTGAGAGTTGAGAGGTCAATACAAAGAGAACACTATAGGCAAATAAAAACAAATGATACTGTTGGTTGAGTGAGAGTTGAGAGGTCAATACAAAGAGAACACTATAGGCAAATAAAAACAAATGATACTATTGGTTGAGTGAGAGTTGAGAGGTCAATACAAAGTGAACACTATAGGCAAATAAAAACAAATGATACTATTGGTTGAGTGAGAGTTGAGAGGTCAATACAAAGAGAACACTATAGGCAAATAAAAACAAATGATACTATTGGTTGAGTGAGAGTTGAGAGGTCAATACAAAGAGAACACTATAGGCAAATAAAAACAAATGATACTATTGGTTGAGTGAGAGTTGAGAGGTCAATACAAAGAGAACACTATAGGCAAATAAAAACAAATGATACTATTGGTTGAGTGAGAGTT
The DNA here is from genome assembly GCF_028476545.2 of Physella acuta. Lineage (NCBI taxonomy): Eukaryota > Metazoa > Mollusca > Gastropoda > Physidae > Physella > Physella acuta. The sequence goes on from NW_026733313.1 coordinate 31,461, forward strand.
GAGAGGTCAATACAAAGAGAACACTATAGGCAAATAAAAACAAATGATACTATTGGTTGAGTGAGAGTTGAGAGGTCAATACAAAGAGAACACTATAGGCAAATAAAAACAAATGATACTATTGGTTGAGTGAGAGTTGAGAGGTCAATACAAAGAGAACACTATAGGCAAATAAAAACAAATGATACTATTGGTTGAGGGAGGGTGAGATAAAAGACAGCCATAAAAGGTCATCCATTGATGACATGTCCACATTGAGGGGGGGGGGTGTCTAAAAACAATTTCAACATTTTTGGTCATGTGTGGATGGAGAAGGGGAATTAGGGTCCATGTGGATGTCCACATGTTGAATTTAACATCGAGGAGCATTTTAAAACAAACATAAAACTCTTAGGTTGTATATAAAAATTAAAATGGCAGTGCTCTAGAGGTATATAGAACACACTATTCATATGCCAACATTTAAAAAGGATTTTTACACCCCTCCCTTTTCCTATCATTACAATAATATAATAATAGGTTTAGTAGAAAGGTTACAGCTACTATTAGGTTTAGAAAAAAGGTTACAGACATAAGGTTTAGAAGAAAGGTTACAGCCATAAGGTTTAGAAGAGAGGCTACAGCCATAAGGTTTATAAGAAAGGTTATAGCCATAAGGTTTATAAGAAAGGTTATAGCCATAAGGTTTAGAAGAAAGGTTACAGCCATAAGGTTTAAAAAAAAAAGATGGCAAGTTGTGATTCAAGTGACCATTGTCTTCGTACCTTCAAGCCTTCAAATGTAAGAGCTGACAGATTAGTGCTGTTGAGGTTTAGTTTACGAAGGCTCTTCATTGCTGTAAATAAATAGTGTGATGAGTGGTTTTAAAAGATATCCAATTCATAAAATGGGTATACTTCTAGAACTAGAGTAGAGAAAAACCAATGTGATAAGATGGACCTACATGCTAGACAAGCCAGCCCTTTGTCAGTGACAGGAGTCTCACAAAGGTTCAAGACCTGGAGCTTGTGAAGATGTTCAGATATTATCTGCAGCCCATGGTCACCAAACTGGGGAGAATGGGTTTTTTTCTAGTTAGGCAAGTACACGGGAAAATGGCTTCACTGATTGGACATATTTACACAAGCAACTGTAAAAAGTTGAAACATATTTACACAAGCAACTGTAAAAAGTTGAAACATATTTACACAAGCAACTGTAAAAAGTTGAAACATATTTACACAAGCAACTGTAAAAAGTTGAAACATATTACACAAGCAACTGTAAAAAGTTGAAACACATTTACACAAGCAACTGTAAAAAGTTGAAACATATTACACAAGCAACTGTAAAAAGTTGAAACACATTTACACAAGCAATCATAAAAAGTTTAACAGTTGAACTCCTGGTGTTGCCAAAACAAGATTTTGACTGTAGCAGCTTAACTTGTGTTGGACGGGATTTGTTCCAACACAATAAAGTATTACATTTCAATAAGTTATGGGCCCTGTGGCCTACTTTTCTTTCTGAATTCACTTTCATAGCCTTTGTCCAACCAAGAACAAAAAAAAGGGAGCAGTTGATTTATTTAGGAGTTTTCTCTGTTAGTAAGGACATTTCAGTTGAGCAACCATGTGCTTTACCCGACTGACTATGCTGACCCATTGCATGGTTATATTAAGTTTTGATACACTAAAAGCAATAAAGACAATGTTTCTGGTTGGTGACATATCCAACAGTATTGCTGGCAACATATCCAACAGTCTTGCTGGCAACATATTCAACAGTCTTGCTGGCAACATATCCAACAGTCTTGCTGGCAACATATCCAACAGTCTTGCTGGCAACATATCCAACAGTCTTGCTGGCAACATATCCAACAGTCTTGCTGGCAACATATCCAACAGTCTTGCTGGCAACATATCCAACAGTCTTGCTGGCAACATATCCAACAGTCTTGCTGGCAACATATTCAACAGTCTTGCTGGCAACATATCCAACAGTCTTGCTGGCAACATAGCCAACAGTCTTGCTGGCAACATATCCAACAGTCTTGCTGGCAACATATCCAACAGTCTTGCTGGCAACATATCCAACAGTCTTGCTGGCAACATATCCAACAGTCTTGCTGGCAACATATCCAACAGTCTTGCTGGCAACATATCCAACAGTCTTGCTTTCATCCAATGATCAATGTTTTTAATTTCTATACTGTCTGACACTTGGGTCAAGGATCAATTAGACCACTGTAAACCTAAGTTAAAGTCAGACCTAAGTTGAGCATCAAACACAAGATTTACCTGAGTTGACCAAAGGTTGAGATATCGAAGAGATGGCAGTTTGATCAAGTCGTTGGCACATGCGCTGGTCACTTGGGTGAAGGCCAGACTTAGGCACTCAAGGTTACCAAAAGATCCAGAGCTTAACATCCGGGTCAGATCATAGTCTGTTGACTTACTTGGTAAGGTAAGTTTCTTGGGGCCACCTTTCTGTTGCTAGAAATATCAAGATTTCTCATAAATGTAAATACTAACCTAGCAACAAATTACAAATTTAAATACTACTTTTCCAAAGGCTAACTACAAACCCAAAGAAAACTGCAAATCCAAAGTAGGACATTAAAAAATCACAAGATTACCAGCTAAAGAAGTAAACCAAAGAAAAAAAAACTACAAACCATTTCCTTGATGGCAATCTGCCTCTCACAGAGCTGTGCATACATGCGCTTGCCCTCACAGGTGGACTGCAGCGTTGTTATCATCTGCATCTTCATGTCATGGCCCTCCACCACCTCCAGCTCCAGCATGGCACACAGGACCTGGGGATGGACAGCACTTTCTTCACACTGGGGGCTTTTGGAGGTCAGCTGTTTCAACATTTCACTTGTGGTGATGTAGACTAGGTCAGGTCAACACAAGCATACACCATCACCAAGGTCAAGCTAACCTCGCACACATTACATCTTACCTCAATGGCAGCAGCAAAGTTATCGCGGAGTGCCAGCAGTATGGGTCTAGGACATTATCTGATCTCTCCCCCCCCCCTCTGTCAATTACTCCAGACAGTTCTCCTCCCCCCCCCCAAGCAAATACCCCCTGCCAATTACCCCTCAATAGCAGCAAAGTTATCCCTGAGTGCCAGCATTAAGATGGGGCCAATCTTACCTCAATAGCAGCAAAGTTATCCCTGAGTGCCAGCATTATGATGGGGCCAATCTTACCTCAATAGCAGCAAAGTTATCCCTGAGTGCCAGCATTATGATGGGGCCAATCTTACCTCAATAGCAGCAAAGTTATCCCTGAGTGCCAGCATTATGATGGGGCCAATCTTACCTCAATAGCAGCAAAGTTATCCCTGAGTGCCAGCATTATGATGGGGCCAATCTTACCTCAATAGCAGCAAAGTTATCCCTGAGTGCCAGCATTATGATGGGGCCAATCTTACCTCAATGGCAGCAAAGTTATCCCTGAGTGCCAGCATTATGATGGGGCCAATCTTACCTCAATGGCAGCAAAGTTATCCCTGAGTGCCAGCATTATGATGGGGCCAATCTTACCTCAATGGCAGCAAAGTTATCCCTGAGTGCCAGCATTATGATGGGGCCAATCTTACCTCAATGGCAGCAAAGTTATCCCTGAGTGCCAGCAGCATGATGGGGCCAATCATTTTAGAGATGCTCATCAGAAACTTTTTCCTCTTGCAGCAACATTTCATCAAAGTGTTTAACTGCAAAGTTCAAATCAAAGTGTTTAACTGCAAAGTTCAAATCAAAGTGTTTAACTGCAAAGTTCAAATCAAAGTGTTTAACTGCAAAGTTCAAATCAAAGTGTTTAATTGCAAAGTTCAAATCAAAGTGTTTAATTGCAAAGTTCAAATCAAAGTGTTTAATTGCAAATTCATAACCCACAACCCCAGTAGACATGAGACTTGCCATAACCTCGCCCCAAGTAGAGATAAGTGTGAGACCTTCCATACCCCCAAGTAGAGATAAGTGTGAGACCTACCATACCACCCCTAAAGGTGTGAGACCCACAATACCCCCCAGTAGAGATAAGTGTGAGACCTACCATACACCCCTAAAGGTGTGAGACCCACAATACCCCCCAGTAGAGATAAGTGTGAGACCTACCATACACCCCTAAAGGTGTGAGACCTACCATACCCCCAGTAGAGATAAGTGTGAGACCTACCATACACCCCTAAAGGTGTGAGACCTACCATACCCCCAGTAGAGATAAGTGTGAGACCTACCATACCCCCCAGTAGAGATAAGTGTGAGACCTACCATACCCCCCTAAAGGTGTGAGACCTACCATACCCCCCCCCCCCCTAAAGATGTGTGAGACCTACCATACCCCCCAGTAAAGTGTGAGACCTACCATACCCCCAGTAGAGATGTGTGAGACCTACCATGACCCCCCAGAGCTGGCCTTCATCATCACATGCAATGCCCCCAGGACAGTAGAGGTGGAACCATCCCTCCTTGCCTTCTCTAATCCCAAGCAATGTCTGGTGAACACCACATGTCTCATCCGATGATACATTATGTATTGTTACTTTCATACGGCTGTAAAAAGATAAGTATAGAGTATGGCTTATTTCATCAAGTTAACACAATTTAAAATACATATTTTGCATACAATGTTGCTATATAAAAGTTGCCAAATGCATTACATATTATGACAAAAAAAAAGTGTCATAATATGTAATATGTAACTGAATTCTATATGTGACTGAATTCTATTGTTTTGTTAAGTAATAATATTACCATTGTTTTTTTAGTGACTTACTAGGATTGTGTGTAAGTAACTATGTGACTAGGGTTATGTGTGACTGGGATTGTGTGTAAGTAACTATGTGACTAATGTTGTGTGTGACTAGGGTTGTGTGACTAGGGTTTTGTGTGACTAGGGTTATGTGTGACTAGGGTTATGTGTGACTAGGGTTGTGTGTGACTAGGGTTATGTGTGACTAGGGTTGTGTGACTAGGGTTGTGTGTGACTAGGGTCATGTATGACTAGGGTTGTGTGACTAATGTTGTGTGTGACTAGGGTTGTGTGACTAGGGTTGTGTGTGACTAGGGTTATGTATGACTAGGGTTGTGTGACTAGGGTTGTGTGTGACTAGGGTTGTGTGACTAGGGTTGTGTGACTAGGGTTGTGTGACTAAGGTTGTGTGACTAGGGTTATGTTACTAGGGTTGTGTGACTAGGGTTGTGTGACTAGGGTTGTGTGTGACTAGGGTTGTGTGTGACTAGGGTTGTGTGACTAATGTTGTGTGTGACTAGGGTTGTGTGACTAGGGTTGTGTGACTAGGGTTGTGTGACTAGGGTTGTGTGACTAGGGTTGTGTGACTAGGGTTGTGTGACTAGGGTTGTGTGACTAATGTTGTGTGTGACTAGGGTTGTGTGACTAGGGTTGTGTGACTAATGTTGTGTGTGACTAGGGTTGTGTGTGACTAGGGTTGTGTGACTAGGGTTGTGTGTGACTAGGGTTGTGTGACTAGGGTTGTGTGTGACTAGGGTTGTGTGAGTAGGGTTGTTTGTGACTAATGTTGTGTGTGACTAGGATTGTGTGTGACTAGGGTTGTGTGACTAGGGTTGTGTGACTAGGGTTGTGTGTGACTAGGGTTGTGTGACTAGGGTTGTGTGTGACTAGGGTTGTGTGTGACTAGTGTTGTGTGACTAGGGTTGTGTGTGACTAGGGTTGTGTGTGACTAGGGTTGTGTGTGACTAGGGTTGTGTGACTAGGGTTGTGTGTGACTAGGGTTGTGTGACTAGGGTTATGTGTGACTAGGGTTGTGTGACTAGGGTTATGTGTGACTAGGGTTGTGTGACTAGGGTTGTGTGTGACTAGGGTTGTGTGACTAGGGTTGTGTGACTAATGTTGTGTGTGACTAGGGTTGTGTGTGACTAGGGTTGTGTGTGACTAGGGTTGTGTGTGACTAATGTTGTGTGTGACTAGGGTTGTGTGTGACTAATGTTGTGTGTGACTAGGGTTGTGTGACTAGGGTTATGTGTGACTAGGGTTGTGTGACTAGGGTTGTGTGACTAGGGTTATGTGTGACTAGGGTTGTGTGTGACAAATGTTGTGTGTGACTAGGGTTGTGTGACTAGGGTTGTGTGTGACTAGTGATGTGTGACTAGGGTTGTGTGACTAGGGTTGTGTGTGACTAGGGTTGTGTGACTAGGGTTGTGTGTGACTAATGTGTGTGACTAGGGTTGTGTGACTAGGGTTGTGTGACTAGGGTTATGTGTGACTAGGGTTGTGTGACTAGGGTTGTGTGTGACTAGGGTTGTGTGTGACTAGTGATGTGTGACTAGGGTTGTGTGACTACGGTTGTGTGACTAGGGTTGTGTGTGACTAGGATTGTGTGTGACTAGGGTTGTGTGACTAGGGTTGTGTGACTAGGGTTATGTGTGACTAGGGTTGTGTGACTAGGGTTATGTGTGACTAGGGTTGTGTGACTAGGGTTGTGTGACTAGGGTTGTGTGTGACTAGGGTTGTGTGTGACTAGGGTTATGTGTGACCAGGGTTATGTGTGACTAGGGTTGTGTGACTAGGGTTGTGTGTGACTAGGGTTGTGTGTGACTAGGGTTGTGTGTGACTAGGGTTGTGTGTGACTAGGGTTATGTGTGACTAGGGTTGTGTGACTAGGGTTGTGTGTGACTAGGGTTGTGTGACTAGGGTTGTGTGACTAGGGTTGTGTGTGACTAGGGTTGTGTGTGACTAGTGATGTGTGACTAGGGTTGTGTGACTACGGTTGTGTGACTAGGGTTGTGTGTGACTAGGATTGTGTGTGACTAGGGTTGTGTGACTAGGGTTGTGTGACTAGGGTTATGTGTGACTAGGGTTGTGTGACTAGGGTTGTGTGACTAGGGTTATGTGTGACTAGGGTTGTGTGACTAGGGTTGTGTGTGACTAGGGTTGTGTGTGACTAGTGATGTGTGACTAGGGTTGTGTGACTACGGTTGTGTGACTAGGGTTGTGTGTGACTAGGATTGTGTGTGACTAGGGTTGTGTGACTAGGGTTGTGTGACTAGGGTTATGTGTGACTAGGGTTGTGTGACTAGGGTTATGTGTGACTAGGGTTGTGTGACTAGGGTTGTGTGACTAGGGTTGTGTGTGACTAGGGTTGTGTGTGACTAGGGTTATGTGTGACCAGGGTTATGTGTGACTAGGGTTGTGTGACTAGGGTTGTGTGTGACTAGGGTTGTGTGTGACTAGGGTTGTGTGTGACTAGGGTTGTGTGTGACTAGGGTTGTGTGTGACTAGGGTTGTGTGTGACTAGGGTTGTGTGTGACTAGGGTTATGTGTGACTAGGGTTATGTGTGACTAGGGTTGTGTGACTAGGGTTGTGTGACTAGGGTTGTGTGACTAGGGTTGTGTGACTAGGGTTATGTGTGACTAGGGTTGTGTGACTAGGGTTGTGTGACTAGGATTGTGTGACTAGGATTGTGTGACTAGGGTTGTGTGACTAGGGTTATGTGTGACTAGGGTTGTGTGACTAGGGTTATGTGTGACTAATGTTGTGTGACTAGGGTTGTGTGACTAGGGTTGTGTGACTAGGATTGTGTGACTAGGGTTGTGTGACTAGGGTTGTGTGTGACTAGGGTTATGTGTGACTAGGGTTGTGTGACTAGGATTGTGTGACTAGGATTGTGTGACTAGGGTTGTGTGACTAGGGTTATGTGTGACTAGGGTTGTGTGACTAGGGTTATGTGTGACTAGGGTTGTGTGACTAGGATTGTGTGACTAGGATTGTGTGACTAGGGTTGTGTGTGACTAGGGTTATGTGTGACTAGGGTTGTGTGACTAGGGTTATGTGTGACTAGGGTTGTGTGACTAGGGTTGTGTGACTAGGGTTGTGTGACTAGGATTGTGTGACTAGGGTTGTGTGACTAGGGTTATGTGTGACTAGGGTTGTGTGACTAGGGTTGTGTGACTAGGATTGTGTGACTAGGGTTGTGTGACTAGGGTTTCATGTGGCTAATGTTGCATGTAACAGCAGTAGGCATAACTGTGTTTATTTTCCTGCGTCAGTTGTACAAGGTGACATTAGACAGCTGTGACCTTGGTCACTGTGACACTTGTCCAACATGAAAGTGATGAGCATTTGTCACCAGACACTAAATTATAACCTGCTATATAAAGATGGGTGTGGTTCTGTTGACATCATACATAGCTCTACCCACAATCCTCTCCAGTATGGGTGTGGCATGAGTCAATGATCACATGACTAGCAGATCGAAGCGCCACGTGGAAGTACTGTTGGGTTATTAGAGAACCATCAGAAAGCCATCAATATCTTCAGCCCGCCATTAGCAGACATTGATTAGTGAAGATTATAGATGACGTTCACAATAAACACCTCTCTTATCAAAATGATTCCCTCATCCAAATGCCACGCCTTTCCGTTCAGATGTATTGATTTGTCCCTATGAAAACTATTCAAAGTTTAAAGAATCTGCCAGGGTATGTAATGTGACAGCCTTCTACTTGACACCATGGTGAATAAGACTAGCACCTTAATGTGGGTGTTGGTGTGGCAAGTCACCATAGCTATACACCAGTTCATTCAGTTGAAGGGGGGGGGGGGGGAGAAAGTAAGTGCTGAGGGGGTAAAGCTAGGTCAGTGGTAGGTGGGGAGAGGTAGGTCAGAGGGGGGAGGTCACAGGGGGAGAGTTAGGTCAGTGGTGGGGAGGGGGAGAGAAAGGTCAGTGGTGGGGAGGGGTAGGTCAGAGGGGGGAGGTCACAGGGGGAGAGTTAGGTCAGTGGTGGGGAGGGGTAGGTCAGAGGGGGAGAAAAAGGTCAGTGGAGGGGGAGAGATGCAGAGTATCTTCCAGGCATCCCCTCCCAAATGAAATGTAATTTATATTACAAAATATATACTTTTAATATTGTCCAAGGGTAGAGGTATGTAAACAGTTGAAGGGGTAGAGGTTGCATATTTATTTCTTGTTTTTAAATCAAATTTTGAGTGAAACATTTTTTGTGTGTTAACTGTAAAACAAGCTACAGGTGCTACTAAAAAGACAGTGTGTAACTAGCAAGTGTTGAGCCGATCAGTGCATGCACCTGGTACACCCGTCCATTGAGCTGTTGGTTAGCCTATTGTGACTGCAGCAAACATGTGGGGCGGTGGGGGGAGGACATTTTCCCACCTTTTGTTGTTAACAGCTGATTGTAATGTAAACAACAGTCAAACAAAGACCCAGACAAAGATTATTGGGTTGATAGAGCCAGCGATAATAGAATGTGAATTGGGAGAAGTGTACCCCAAACTTTAAATATGTCCATCTTGAGAGCCGTTAATGAAGAAAACTAGTGTCATTAGGCGCCGACTGTTCCTGTTTATGTCACCACTCGTCATCCTAATGTCACCACTCAACCATTTGTCCTCCTAATGTCACCATTTGTCCTCCTAAAGTCACCACTCGTCATCCTAATGTCACCACTCGTCATCCTAATGTCACCGCTTGTCCTTATGTCAACAGTGTTGTGTGTATGGTGTAGCTATATTTGTATGGTATAGTGTGTATGGTGTAATTTGTATGGTGTTGTGCGTGTATGGTTAGTGTCTGTGTATAGAAGGTATTAGGGAGAACAGAAAGTATACTCACGAAGTAAACAAGGAGTCCGCTATGGCACTGTGGACAAAAACGAGACATCATTAGGGCGGTTATTCTCATTTCAACATTGATGTTTATATTAACACTATCAGTGCTGGCTGATCAAAAATACAAAAGTGTACCTAAATCATTTCATGTCCAATTCGGACATGAAATGATTTACTTGAAATCTATTGGTCTAAGCCTCTAAGGAGACAGAAAAGTTTTGAATATTTAAGGTAGCAGACAGCAAGGTGTGGAGACAGCTAAAATGTGTAGGGACAGCTAAAATGTGTGGGGACAGCTAAAATGTGTAGGGACAGCTAAAATATGTGGAGACAGCTAGCAGTGAGTGGAGACAGCTAGCAGTGAGTGGAGAGAGCTAGCAATGTGTGGGGACAGCTAGCAATGTGTGGGGACAGCTAAAATGTGTGGGGACAGCTAAAATGTGTGGGGACAGCTAGCAATGTGTGGGGACAGCTAAAATGTGTGGGGACAGCTAGCAATGTGTGGGGACAGCTAAAATGTGTGGGGACAGCTAAAATGTGTGGGGACAGCTAGCAATGTGTGGAGACAGCTAGCAATGGGTGGAGACAGCTAAAATGTGTGGAGACAGCTAGCAATGTGTGGAGACAGCTAGCAATGTGTGGAGACAGCTAGCAATGGGTGGAGACAGCTAGCAATGGGTGGAGACAACTAGCAATGGGTGGAGACAGCTAAAATGTGTGGAGACAGCTAGCAATGTGTGGAGACAGCTAGCAATGGGTGGAGACAGCTAGCAATGGGTGGAGACAGCTAGCAATGGGTGGAGACAGCTAGCAATGGGTGGAGACAGCTAAAATGTGTGGAGACAGCTAGCAATGTGTGGAGACAGCTAGCAATGGGTGGAGACAGCTAGCAATGTGTGGAGACAGCTAGCAATGGGTGGAGACAGCTAGCAATGGGTGGAGACAGCTAGCAATGGGTGGAGACAGCTAAAATGTGTGGAGACAGCTAGCAATGGGTGGAGACAGCTAAAATGTGTGGAGACAGCTAGCAATGTGTGGAGACAGCTAGCAATGGGTGGAGACAGCTAGCAATGTGTGGAGACAGCTAGCAATGGGTGGAGACAGCTAGCAATGGGTGGAGACAGCTAGCAATGGGTGGAGACAGCTAGCAATGGGTGGAGACAGCTAGCAATGGGTGGAGACAGCTAAAATGTGTGGAGACAGCTAGCAATGTGTGGAGACAGCTAGCAATGGGTGGAGACAGCTAGCAATGTGTGGAGACAGCTAGCAATGGGTGGAGACAGCTAGCAATGGGTGGAGACAGCTAGCAATGTGTGGAGACAGCTAGCAATGGGTGGAGACAGCTAGCAATGTGTGGGGACAGCTAGCAATGTGTGGGGACAGCTAGCAATGGGTGGAGACAGCTAGCAATGTGTGGAGACAGCTAGCAATGTGTGGAGACAGCTAGCAATGGGTGGAGATAACAAAGGTTGCAGACAGCTAGGGGTGGACAGAGATATGAAGTACATGTGAAAAACTATGGGGGGGGGGGGGGTCGGAGGTCTTGCTGTCTGAGCTCCATGTAATCTCTCAACCTAAAAGTAGTGTGCACTGACGACATTGCTTCCACTCAGGCCAAAGTTTTTCCAGACAATTACCGAGATTGATCAATTGTTACACAAATAAGAAGACATGGGCAGATTTCACTGGCTAAACAGCCATGTAATGACATCAATTATTGCCAACTTCCTTATTGAAAGGAATTGAGAAAGACGTCAATAATTATTGACGGTTGGGAACAGTACTAGTCAGATACAGCATTTCTACTTGCTGAGTGGGAGCACGCACCAGTTGACAGACAATGACATACAACACATATCATATGTCTGACAGAACATATTAGTTGACAGACAATGACATACAACACATATCATATGACTGACATAACATATTAGTTGACAGACAATGACATACAACACATATATGTCTGACAGAACATATTAGTTGACAGACAATGACATACAACACATATCATATGACTGACAGAACATATTAGTTGACAGACAATGACATACAACACATATATGTCTGACAGAACATATTAGTTGACAGACAATGACATACAACACATATATGTCTGACAGAACATATTAGTTGACAGACAATGACATACAACACATATCATATGACTGACAGAACATAGTTGACAGACAATGACATACAACACATATCATATGACTGACAGAACATATTAGTTGACAGACAATGACATACAACACATATCATATGACTGACAGAACATATTAGTTGACAGACAATGACATACAACACATATCATATGTCTGACAAAACATATTAGTTGACAGACAATGACATACAACACATATATGTCTGACAGAACATATTAGTTGACAGACAATGACATACAACACATATTATATGACTGACATAACATAGTTGACAGACAATGACATACAACACATATCATATGACTGACAGAACACATTAACTGACAGACAATGACATACAACACTTGTCTATTGAATGTAGCAGCCACTGAACTGCATCAACTACTACAACCCATAAAATGATCTAACATTTGTTTTTTTCCACCCAGAACAAGCAATGAAATATGAATGAGCATGAAATAGACTAATTGAGGAAGCACATCATCAAAATGTCCTTTATCTGAAGTTACATCACCAATAGGCAAATCATTGGATTGCCATTAATAAGGCAGGATAAAATGTCACTATATTATTCTGCAATCAATCTCTGAAGATTAAAAGCACTCATACATAAATCACACATGCCATTATAAAGTTGGGTGGTTCCGCTGAGGTACTACTCAGAACAAAGGGTCACCCAGGCATTTAGAGTTGTAATGTTATGTTGGCATTGGATGCTTCAACCTTTTAGAGGGGTAGGTTGGTCAATAGAGGACTGTCACTGTTGTGATGCAAGATCATGACACACCAATAACCAAGATCATGACACACAAATAACAAAGATCATGACACACAAATAACCAAGATCATGACACACCAATAACCAAGATCATGACACACCAATAACCAAGATCATGGCACACCAATAACCAAGATCATGATACACCAATAACCAAGATCATGGCACACCAATAACCAAGATCATGACACAATAAAAGCCAAGATCATGACACACCAATAACCAAGATCATGACACATGAATAACCAAGAGTATGACACATGAATAACACTGATCATGACACACCAATAACCAAGATCATGATACACAAATAACCAAGATCATGACACACCAATAACCAAGATCATGACACAATAAAAGCCAAGATCATGACACACCAATAACCAAGATCATGACACAATAAAAGCCAAGATCATGACACACCAATAACCAAGATCATGACACACAATAAAAGCCAAGATCATGACACATCAATAACCAAGATCATGACTTCTATACATCAATAACCAAGATCATGACACATCAATAACCAAGATCATGACACACCAATAACCAAGATCATGACACATCAATAACCAAGATCATGACACAACAATAACCAAGATCATGACATATCAATAACCAAGATCATGACACACAATAAAAGCCAAGATCATGACATAACAATAACCAAGATCATGACACCTCAATAACCAAGATCATGACTTCCTTGCATTAATAAACAAGATCGTGACTTTTATGCATCAATAACCAAGATAATGACACACCAATAACCCAGATCATGACTTCTATGCAACAATAACCCAGATCATGACTTTTATGCATCATTAACAAAGATCATGACACATCAATAACCAAGATCATGACTTCCATGCATGAATTAGCATGACCTGCCCCCTATATCTACCATTTCCTGCTCCAGTTGACTGTATCCTGCCGACAAGTGAGAAAGGCAATACTTACTCATCAGGGAAAGGAATAGGCTGCAATAAACTTCCCAGTACATAGCGCCAGTCATCAAACTCAGACCTGTCAAACAAACAAAATTACTTCACTCTACATATGTGCTTTCTACTACATGTATTAACTATTCTTTATACTAAGATGTGACGACCTCTATACTCCTACAAGTATCCAGCTATAGATAATGCATGTCCCTCAAGTTGAGGACCACGACATGATACAAAAATAATATGAAACATACTTACATAGTCTCCATCATAGAGACATAGCACAGAAGTTTGTTCTCCCACTCTATATGGTCAAAGTCTTCACCATTTACATTGTCATGGGTACAGCTGAGGGTAAATAGAGTTATTATATCAGTCATTGACACCACCACTTCAGTCACTGACACCACCACTTCAGTCACTGACACCACTACATCCGTCACTGACACCACTACATCAGTCACTGACACCACCACCCCAGTCACTGACACCACTACATCAGTCACTGACACCACTACATCAGTCACTGACACCACTACATCAGTCACTGACACCACTACATCAGTCACTGACACCACTACATCAGTCACTGACACCACTACATCAGTCACTGACACCACCACCCCAGTCACTGACACCACCACCTAAGTCACTGACACCACCACCCCAGTCACTGACACCACCACCTAAGTCACTGACACCACCACCCCAGTCACTGACACCACTACTTCAGTCACTGACACCACCACTTCAGTCACTGACACCACTACATCAGTCACTGACACCACCACTTCAGTCACTGACACCACTACCCCAGTCACTGACACCACCACTTCAGTCACTGACACCACCCCAGTCAATCGCACCACCATCAAATTTAGCATGACACAGTTGATGGTTAAATTAAAGAATTTTAAATGAATGCATGAAGCTTGACCTACTTTTTTCTTTCCTCATAGCAATTGTAAATAGCAGCAAGACAGACAGCCACCAGATTGGGCAGCACCCTGGGATGTGGACATGTGCTGCCTGGTCCATGCATGCTGGAGGTAGGAGAGGACAGAGGTTACAGTCTGCTCAATTCATTCAAGGGAACACATTTCTTACTAGTGACTATAAATGTTTGCCTTTTGACTAGTGCCTGCACTACAAATAAATGTTTACCTTTTGACTAGTGCCTGCACTACTACAAATAAATGTTTACCCTTTGACTAGTACCTGCACTACTACAAATAAATGTTTACCTTTTGACTAGTGCCTGCACTACTACAAATAAATGTTTACCTTTTGACTAGTGCCTGCACTACTTTAAGCCCATCATTCTGACAGTTGAGGGCCTGGATATATTCCTGGACAAAGGTTCTCATACGTGGATATTTGCCAAAATCCTACAAGGAAAATATTTAGACCATGTGAACAAGGCTAGTGCCATCATATAAAGCTGAGGGTCAAATAAAAGAGAAAACACAGAGTTCTAAAAGCCCTGTTGGTCACAGCAGACTTGACCACAAGCTTACCGTGTTGTGCTTCAGTATCCTATGGACTACAGGTGTGAAGAGTTCAATGACCAGAGTGGACCGAGGGCTGTCTTTACAGTGCTGAAAAGGAGAGTCAGTTAAATACAAATTTGATTTTGTATTGTGCAGTCAAGGTTTACCATTGAAATTTGTGTGTGTGTGTTTGAGGGGGGGGGGGGGTGAAATTCTAAAAAAACATTGACATTCAACCCACCAAGAATCATACACCCACTGTGTATTTTAGCCAACCCACCAAGAATCATACACCCACTGTGTACTTTAGCCAACCCACCAAGAATCTTACACCCACTGTGTACTTTAGCCAACCCACCAAGAATCTTTCACCCACTGTGTACTTTAGCCAACCCACCAAGAATCTTACACCCACTGTGTACTTTAGCCAACCCACCAAGAATCTTACACCCACTGTGTACTTTAGCCAACCCACCAAGAATCATACACCCACTGTGTACTTTAGCCAACCCACCAAGAATCTTACACCCACTGTGTACTTTAGCCAACCCACCAAGAATCATACACCCACTGTGTACTTTAGCCAACCCACCAAGAATCTTACACCCACTGTGTACTTTAGCCAACCCACCAAGAATCATACACCCACTGTGTACTTTAGCCAACCCACCAAGAATCATACACCCACTGTGTACTTTAGCCAACCCACCAAGAATCATACACCCACTGTGTACTTTAGCCAACCCACCAAGAATCAAACACCCACTGTGTACTTTAGCCAACCCACCAAGAATCATACACCCACTGTGTACTTTAGCCAACCCACCAAGAATCTTACACCCACTGTGTACTTTAGCCAACCCACCAAGAATCTTACACCCACTGTGTATTTTAGCCAACCCACCAAGAATCATACACCCACTGTGTACTTTAGCCAACCCACCAAGAATCTTACACCCACTGTGTACTTTAGCCAACCCACCAAGAATCTTACACCCACTGTGTATTTTAGCCAACCCACCAAGAATCATACACCCACTGTGTACTTTAGCCAACCCACCAAGAATCAAACACCCACTGTGTACTTTAGCCAACCCACCAAGAATCATACACCCACTGTGTACTTTAGCCAACCCACCAAGAATCATACACCCACTGTGTACTTTAGCCAACCCACCAAGAATCTTACACCCACTGTGTACTTTAGCCAACCCACCAAGAATCTTACACCCACTGTGTACTTTAGCCAACCCACCAAGAATCTTACACCCACTGTGTACTTTAGCCAACCCACCAAGAATCATACACCCACTGTGTACTTTAGCCAACCCACCAAGAATCATACACCCACTGTGTACTTTAGCCAACCCACCAAGAATCATACACCCACTGTGTACTTTAGCCAACCCACCAAGAATCATACACCCACTGTGTACTTTAGCCAACCCACCAAGAATCTTACACCCACTGTGTACTTTAGCCAACCCACCAAGAATCTTACACCCACTGTGTACTTTAGCCAACCCACCAAGAATCATACACCCACTGTGTACTTTAGCCAACCCACCAAGAATCATACACCCACTGTGTACTTTAGCCAACCCACCAAGAATCTTACACCCACTGTGTACTTTAGCCAACCCACCAAGAATCTTACACCCACTGTGTACTTTAGCCAACCCACCAAGAATCTTACACCCACTGTGTACTTTAGCCAACCCACCAAGAATCTTACACCCACTGTGTACTTTAGCCAACCCACCAAGAATCATACACCCACTGTGTACTTTAGCCAACCCACCAAGAATCTTACACCCACTGTGTACTTTAGCCAACCCACCAAGAATCTTACACCCACTGTGTACTTTAGCCAACCCACCAAGAATCTTACACCCACTGTGTACTTTAGCCAACCCACCAAGAATCATACACCCACTGTGTACTTTAGCCAACCCACCAAGAATCTTACACCCACTGTGTACTTTAGCCAACCCACCAAGAATCATACACCCACTGTGTACTTTAGCCAACCCACCAAGACTCTTACACCCACTGTGTACTTTAGCCAACCCACCAAGAATCTTACACCCACTGTGTACTTTAGCCAACCCACCAAGAATCTTACACCCACTGTGTACTTTAGCCAACCCACCAAGAATCTTACACCCACTGTGTACTTTAGCCAACCCACCAAGACTCTTACACCCACTGTGTACTTTAGCCAACCCACCAAGACTCTTACACCCACTGTGTATTTTAGCCAACCCACCAAGCTGACCACAATGTATAATTTACCTTGCTAAAAAATTCACAGATTTCTTGTGTTGGATGGTTCTTTTCCAGTAAAGGTGTCAAGGCAACAATGATGCTCTCCTGAAACTCCTTCCCCAAAAACTCATCATTCTGAAAAATGATAGACAGAAAATGGTTGAACAAAGACTCAAAAACTGAACATATAAACGCTGATAGAAGAACAGAGCTGGAAAACGATCTACGACAGGCTGAAGAGAGCTGCTGACGGGATGAAGCGCTAACCAATGCCCCTGCTCATGATGCTCGGCGCGACTAACGGCCGCTCTGTTGACCATGAAATCGTTTCAGCGCTTGTCCTTGCTGCGTTCAAGAGATTGCTGCCTCGACAGATTTATACAACCCTGCTTCTAGAAAAACGAAGACAAGAGGAAAGATGATCTCTCTCATTCATGTTCCCTGGGAACGATCCCGTGATTTTCAGATTAGGAAGCGCGCGTTCAACCGTTAGACCACGCCGTCCATCCGTCCGACATGCATGACGTCAACAATCAGTGTGTAATGACGTCCATAATAGATGGTTCTATAAGTCAACCAATGTGCAAGTGCTACAGAACGTAGATCCATTGGGAAGCTAGGCAGAGATGGATTAAATCGGAGGCTAGACAGAGATAGATTCAAGCTTATAGATCGTGGCCCAATTAGAGTAAAATCTACGTCATCAAAAAACCCTTTAACTAAGAGAAAGTTACAATTTCAATGGGAACTTCAATTAAAAGATTTTTAAACGCACTCAGGCCGACATCAAAGCGCCTTAAATAAAGCA
Source organism: Physella acuta (assembly GCF_028476545.2). Lineage (NCBI taxonomy): Eukaryota > Metazoa > Mollusca > Gastropoda > Physidae > Physella > Physella acuta. The sequence continues at coordinate 49,520 of NW_026733313.1, forward strand.
GGAGTGGTCTCCCCTAAACTTTCTCGAATATTCTTATATAACACTACGGGGAATAACAACTCGGGATTTAGACATGATTTTAATCAATTTTTAATTAGTTAAACTTTTTAAAATAGAATAGAATCTCGTAGAAAAAAATAATTGCGCCCCAAGTGAATGGCAAACAATATCTGTATAATAGTGCGAAATATTAGTACTTTAAAAATTCATATTAGTTTTTTTTTTGAGAAATCGGAAATAGCGTAAATTACTACTTCCGGTATCAAAGTTTGATAGAAGGCGGAGAATTAGATCTTTTACTTAGATGTGAAACTTTCATTTATCTATCTGAAATAGTACTAAAGTAATAAGCTTTTGAAAAATTGAAAGTAGAATAAGTACCACTTCCGGTTACCGGGAATCGCTGAAAAGTTTAAACAGAACTACAAATTTGATATAATACTTATATATGGAATTTCATCAACCTACCTGTAACGGTGCTCAAATTATCGTGTTTACAGACACACACACACACACACACAGACATACGGACAGAATTGCAAAACCTAGTTTTTCCGACTCGATTACGCTTAAAACGCCGGCATTTTAAGAAATCTGGATTTATTAATATTATTTTTGCCCGATTAAAATAAGTCCCCTATATTCCGTATATAATAAAGTACTTATGTGTAAAACGGTGAAAACTCAAAATAAAACTCCATTTGGTGAGTGACAACCATTCTATTGTACACTCCGTCATCTCCACTATTGTAGAGCAGAAATATTTCTAGCAAAACAGGCTGACGTGTACACCCACGGCTATTTTTCTCGTCTTTTAATCACCTGCTCAATGAATGGATTCCCAAAAAGGATTGTATATTTTTGGATCCAACAAAGAATTTCTTAGTTTACTTAGATGAACACAATCTTATTGAGATCAAATTAAGTCTGATCCGTTGTTTTTTTAGGATACCAAAAACAAATCAAGCTGTCACTAAGTAATGATGAGAGGTTTGGTTAGAGATGGACATGACCTACAAGATGATGAGAGGTTTGGTTAGAGATGGACATGACCTACAAAATGATGAGAGGTTTGGTTAGAGATGGACATGACCTACAAGATGATGAGAGGTTTGGTTAGAGATGGACATGACCTACAAAATGATGAGAGGTTTGGTTAGAGATGGACATGACCTACAAGATGATGAGAGGTTTGGTTAGAGATGGACATGACCTACAAGATGATGAGAGGTTTGGTTAGAGATGGACATGACCTACAAGATGAGAGGTTTGGTTAGAGATGGACATGACCTACAAGATGATGAGAGGTTTGGTTAGAGATGGACATGACCTACAAGATGATGAGAGGTTTGGTTAGAGATGGACATGACCTACAAGATGATGAGAGGTTTGGTTAGAGATGGACATGACCTACAAGATGATGAGAGGTTTGGTTAGAGATGGACATGACCTACAAGGTGAGAGGTTTGGTTAGAGATGGACATGACCTACAAGATGATGAGAGGTTTGGTTAGAGATGGACATGACCTACAAGATGATGAGAGGTTTGGTTAGAGATGGACATGACCTACAAGATGATGAGAGGTTTGGTTAGAGATGGACATGACCTACAAGATGATGAGAGGTTTGGTTAGAGATGGACATGACCTACAAGATGATGAGAGGTTTGGTTAGAGATGGACATGACCTACAAGATGAGAGGTTTGGTTAGAGATGGACATGACCTACAAGATGATGAGAGGTTTGGTTAGAGATGGACATGACCTACAAGATGATGAGAGGTTTGGTTAGAGATGGACATGACCTACAAGATGATGAGAGGTTTGGTTAGAGATGGACATGACCTACAAGATGATGAGAGGTTTGGTTAGAGATGGACATGACCTACAAGATGATGAGAGGTTTGGTTAGAGATGGACATGACCTACAAGATGATGAGAGGTTTGGTTAGAGATGGACATGACCTACAAGATGATGAGAGGTTTGGTTAGAGATGGACATGACCTACAAGATGAGAGGTTCGGTTAGAGATGGACATGACCTACAAGATGATGAGAGGTTTGGTTAGAGATGGACATGACCTACAAGATGATGAGAGGTTTGGTTAGAGATAGCCATGACCTACAAGATCAGAGGTTTGGTTAGAGATGGACATGACCTACAAGATGAGAGGTTCGGTTAGAGATGGACATGACCTACAAAATGATGAGAGGTTCGGTTAGAGATGGACATGACCTACAAGATGAGAGGTTTGGTTAGAGATGGACATGACCTACAAGATGATGAGAGGTTTGGTTAGAGATGGACATGACCTACAAGATGATGAGAGGTTTGGTTAGAGATAGCCATGACCTACAAGATCAGAGGTTTGGTTAGAGATGGACATGACCTACAAAATGATGAGAGGTTTGGTTAGAGATGGACATGACCTACAAGATGATGAGAGGTTTGGTTAGAGATAGCCATGACCTACAAGATGATGAGAGGTTTGGTTAGAAATGGGCATGACCTACAAGATCAGAGGTTTGGTTAGAGATGGACATGACCTACAAAATGATGAGAGGTTTGGTTAGAGATGGACATGACCTACAAGATGATGAGAGGTTTGGTTAGAGATGGACATGACCTACAAAATGATGAGAGGTTCGGTTAGAGATGGACATGACCTACAAGATGATGAGAGGTTTGGTTAGAGATAGCCATGACCTACAAGATCAGAGGTTTGGTTAGAGATGGACATGACCTACAAGATGATGAGAGGTTTGGTTAGAGATGGACATGACCTACAAGATCAGAGGTTTGGTTAGAGATGGACATGACCTACAAGATGATGAGAGGTTTGGTTAGAGATGGACATGACCTACAAGATGAGAGGTTTGGTTAGAGATGGACATGACCTACAAGATGATGAGAGGTTTGGTTAGAGATGGACATGACCTACAAGATGATGAGAGGTTTGGTTAGAGATAGCCATGACCTACAAGATCAGAGGTTTGGTTAGAGATGGACATGACCTACAAAATGATGAGAGGTTTGGTTAGAGATGGACATGACCTACAAGATGAGAGGTTTGGTTAGAGATGGACATGACCTACAAGATGATGAGAGGTTTGGTTAGAGATGGACATGACCTACAAGATGATGAGAGGTTTGGTTAGAGATGGACATGACCTACAAGATGATGAGAGGTTTGGTTAGAGATGGACATGACCTACAAGATGATGAGAGGTTTGGTTAGAGATGGACATGACCTACAAGATGATGAGAGGTTTGGTTAGAGATGGACATGACCTACAAGATGATGAGAGGTTTGGTTAGAGATGGACATGACCTACAAGATGATGAGAGTGAGAGGTTTGGTTAGAGAAGGACATGACCTACAAGATAATGAGAGGTTCGGTTAGAGATGGACATGACCTACAAGATGAGAGGTTTGGTTAGAGATGGACATGACCTACAAGATGATGAGAGGTTTGGTTAGAGATGGACATGACCTACAAGATGATGAGAGGTTTGGTTAGAGATAGCCATGACCTACAAGATCAGAGGTTTGGTTAGAGATGGACATGACCTACAAAATGATGAGAGGTTTGGTTAGAGATGGACATGACCTACAAGATGATGAGAGGTTTGGTTAGAGATGGACATGACCTACAAGATGATGAGAGGTTTGGTTAGAGATGGGCATGACCTACAAGATCAGAGGTTTGGTTAGAGATGGACATGACCTACAAAATGATGAGAGGTTTGGTTAGAGATGGACATGACCTACAAGATGATGAGAGGTTTGGTTAGAGATGGACATGACCTACAAAATGATGAGAGGTTCGGTTAGAGATGGACATGACCTACAAGATGAGAGGTTTGGTTAGAGATGGACATGACCTACAAGATGATGAGAGGTTTGGTTAGAGATGGACATGACCTACAAGATGATGAGAGGTTTGGTTAGAGATAGCCATGACCTACAAGATCAGAGGTTTGGTTAGAGATGGACATGACCTACAAGATGATGAGAGGTTTGGTTAGAGATGGACATGACCTACAAGATGATGAGAGGTTTGGTTAGAGATAGCCATGACCTACAAGATGATGAGAGGTTTGGTTAGAGATGGGCATGACCTACAAGATCAGAGGTTTGGTTAGAGATGGACATGACCTACAAAATGATGAGAGGTTTGGTTAGAGATGGACATGACCTACAAGATGATGAGAGGTTTGGTTAGAGATGGACATGACCTACAAAATGATGAGAGGTTTGGTTAGAGATGGACATGACCTACAAGATGATGAGAGGTTCGGTTAGAGATGGACATGACCTACAAGATGAGAGGTTTGGTTAGAGATGGACATGACCTACAAGATGATGAGAGGTTTGGTTAGAGATGGACATGACCTACAAGATGATGAGAGGTTTGGTTAGAGATAGCCATGACCTACAAGATCAGAGGTTTGGTTAGAGATGGACATGACCTACAAAATGATGAGAGGTTTGGTTAGAGATGGACATGACCTACAAGATGATGAGAGGTTTGGTTAGAGATGGACATGACCTACAAGATGATGAGAGGTTTGGTTAGAGATGGACATGACCTACAAGATGATGAGAGGTTTGGTTAGAGATGGACATGACCTACAAGATGATGAGAGGTTTGGTTAGAGATGGACATGACCTACAAGATGAGAGGTTTGGTTAGAGATGGACATGACCTACAAGATGAGAGGTTTGGTTAGAGATGGACATGACCTACAAGATGATGAGAGGTTTGGTTAGAGATGGACATGACCTACAAGATGATGAGAGGTTTGGTTAGAGATAGCCATGACCTACAAGATCAGAGGTTTGGTTAGAGATGGACATGACCTACAAAATGATGAGAGGTTTGGTTAGAGATGGACATGACCTACAAGATGAGAGGTTTGGTTAGAGATGGACATGACCTACAAGATGATGAGAGGTTTGGTTAGAGATGGACATGACCTACAAGATGATGAGAGGTTTGGTTAGAGATGGACATGACCTACAAGATGATGAGAGGTTCGGTTAGAGATGGACATGACCTACAAGATGATGAGAGGTTTGGTTAGAGATGGACATGACCTACAAGATGATGAGAGGTTTGGTTAGAGATGGACATGACCTACAAGATGATGAGAGGTTTGGTTAGAGATGGACATGACCTACAAGATGATGAGAGTGAGAGGTTTGGTTAGAGAAGGACATGACCTACAAGATGATGAGAGGTTCGGTTAGAGATGGACATGACCTACAAGATGAGAGGTTTGGTTAGAGATGGACATGACCTACAAGATGATGAGAGGTTTGGTTAGAGATGGACATGACCTACAAGATGATGAGAGGTTTGGTTAGAGATAGCCATGACCTACAAGATCAGAGGTTTGGTTAGAGATGGACATGACCTACAAAATGATGAGAGGTTTGGTTAGAGATGGACATGACCTACAAGATGATGAGAGGTTTGGTTAGAGATGGACATGACCTACAAGATGATGAGAGGTTTGGTTAGAGATGGGCATGACCTACAAGATCAGAGGTTTGGTTAGAGATGGACATGACCTACAAAATGATGAGAGGTTTGGTTAGAGATGGACATGACCTACAAGATGATGAGAGGTTTGGTTAGAGATGGACATGACCTACAAAATGATGAGAGGTTCGGTTAGAGATGGACATGACCTACAAGATGAGAGGTTTGGTTAGAGATGGACATGACCTACAAGATGATGAGAGGTTTGGTTAGAGATGGACATGACCTACAAGATGATGAGAGGTTTGGTTAGAGATAGCCATGACCTACAAGATCAGAGGTTTGGTTAGAGATGGACATGACCTACAAGATGATGAGAGGTTTGGTTAGAGATGGACATGACCTACAAGATGATGAGAGGTTTGGTTAGAGATAGCCATGACCTACAAGATGATGAGAGGTTTGGTTAGAGATGGGCATGACCTACAAGATCAGAGGTTTGGTTAGAGATGGACATGACCTACAAAATGATGAGAGGTTTGGTTAGAGATGGACATGACCTACAAGATGATGAGAGGTTTGGTTAGAGATGGACATGACCTACAAAATGATGAGAGGTTTGGTTAGAGATGGACATGACCTACAAGATGAGAGGTTTGGTTAGAGATGGACATGACCTACAAGATGATGAGAGGTTTGGTTAGAGATGGACATGACCTACAAGATGATGAGAGGTTTGGTTAGAGATAGCCATGACCTACAAGATCAGAGGTTTGGTTAGAGATGGACATGACCTACAAAATGATGAGAGGTTTGGTTAGAGATGGACATGACCTACAAGATGATGAGAGGTTTGGTTAGAGATGGACATGACCTACAAGATGATGAGAGGTTTGGTTAGAGATGGACATGACCTACAAGATGATGAGAGGTTTGGTTAGAGATGGACATGACCTACAAGATGATGAGAGGTTTGGTTAGAGATGGACATGACCTACAAGATGAGAGGTTTGGTTAGAGATGGACATGACCTACAAGATGAGAGGTTTGGTTAGAGATGGACATGACCTACAAGATGATGAGAGGTTTGGTTAGAGATGGACATGACCTACAAGATGATGAGAGGTTTGGTTAGAGATGGACATGACCTACAAGATGATGAGAGGTTTGGTTAGAGATGGACATGACCTACAAGATGATGAGAGGTTTGGTTAGAGATGGACATGACCTACAAGATGATGAGAGGTTTGGTTAGAGATGGACATGACCTACAAGATGATGAGAGGTTTGGTTAGAGATGGACATGACCTACAAGATGATGAGAGGTTTGGTTAGAGATGGACATGACCTACAAGATGAGAGGTTTGGTTAGAGATGGACATGACCTACAAGATGATGAGAGGTTTGGTTAGAGATGGACATGACCTACAAGAAAAAAGTGGACAGGACCTACTCGTTTGTTAATTGGTAGATAGATATGACCTAATCCCAATCGCCAATTAATAAAGACATACATAACCTAATCCCCAGTTCACCAACAGATTTAATAAAGGAGAGACAGACATGACCTACGAGATGTGTTTAACGAGCGAAAGACATGACCTACTCCTCTGTTCATGAGTACATTCAACAAATACACAGATCAATAAACGAACTAACAAACATTCCTTGAGCTTATTTAAGTCCAGATTGAAATAGGACCAGCATCCCACTTGACACACACAGGAGCACCAGTGTTGTTCTAACACTGACCAGTGGTGTGGGTGTTTGACGAATCACACGGTGGGTGCCAAGCTATTGAAACTATTCAAACAGATACAGACTATCAATTTAGATTATAAAACAGAACAGAGTAGGCGGATGCCGAATACTGTCATTTCAGTGGCAATCCGTCTGTTGACAGTCGCCTAAGAACATGTCCAGTGCCTTATGCTAATGGACAGTGATGGAACCTAGCCACACAACGAAGCATGCATGAAGGCGAGAGGAGCTAAAGGAAAGATGAAAGAAACCTTACTTTCTGCATCCTGACGGCTGGCTCGGCCTAGCGGACTCCAGTGGACTGAGTGTCCACTGGCGCCAGTGACTAGTTGTGATGTCGGGGTACAGAGAGTTATTGATTTTCTCCATCTACATCCACCCTCATCCCGGTTACACACACCTCCATGTTTGCGTTTTGGTTAGAGGGTGGCGAGCCGATCTTTTTCATGGGAAGAGGAGAGGGGACGATGGTTCCACATCGACGTGTCGCCAGATCACGGTGGACCCACGGGGGACAAACACGCTCGTCCACCGCTCACTAGCTTGGACGTTAGGGCTTTTGTCGGCATTGCTGTTACTTTTAGTAATGACAGCTTGCTTTAGTCGGGTGCTAATGACTGCTTGCTTTAGTCGGGTGCTAATGACTGCTTGCTTTCGTCGGGTACTAATGACTGCTTGCTTTAGTCGGGTGCTAATGACTGCTTGCTTTAGTCGGGTGCTAATGACTGCTTGCTTTAGTCGGGTGCTAATGACTGCTTGCTTTAGTCGGGTGCTAATGGCTGCTTGCTTTAGTCGGGTGCTAATGACTGCTTGCTTTAGTCGGGTGCTAATGACTGCTTGCTTTAGTCGGGTGCTAATGGCTGCTTGCTTTAGTCGGGTGCTAATGACTGCTTGCTTTAGTCGGGTGCTAATGACTGCTTGCTTTAGTCGGGTGCTAATGACTGCTTGCTTTAGTCGGGTGCTAATGGCTGCTTGCTTTATTTAAACGTTAAGCCATGGCGTCTAAAACGTTAGATCGTGCGCCTGTTCACCAGAACATCACTAGTTCTAGAGGCAAGGCGGTCTCTGATCAGATGGTGAAAGACATCGGTAGAGGAAAGAAAACCCTGGTCCCTAGCTAGAAGGTGGACTAGAGAATGTTTCATTCTTCATCCTGTTGCTGACTGCCTGGTCCCTAGCTAGAAGGTGGACTAGAGAAGGTATCATTAGCTGCTGTATTTGTACAGTTGCTGACTGCCTGGTCCCTAGCTAGAAGGTGGACTAGAGAAGGTATCATTAGCTGCTGTATTTGTACAGTTGCTGACTGCCTGGTCCCTAGCTAGAAGGTGGACTAGAGAAGGTATCATTAGCTGCTGTATTTGTACTGTTGCTGACTGCCTGGTCCCTAGCTAGAAGGTGGACTAGAGAAGGTATCATTAGCTGCTGTATTTGTACAGTTGCTGACTGCCTGGTCCCTAGCTAGAAGGTGGACTAGAGAAGGTATCATTAGCTGCTGTATTTGTACAGTTGCTGACTGCCTGGTCCCTAGCTAGAAGGTGGACTAGAGAAGGTATCATTAGCTGCTGTGTACTCACCTGTTGGAGCAAGTCTGAGACCAGGTCTAGAGGAAATCTGTAGACAGATGGGTCTTGTATTGGAGTAATTAGTGAGACATCAATCAGGCTCTGGTTAGAAAAAAAAACATTTAGTTAATCAAAAGCTAATGCCTTTTTTGTAGCTAGGCCACACCTAAATCTGTTCCTATAAGAATAAAACAGCACCAAAACAGTGTGATCAAATGCTTGGAGCAGATTTTATACGCATTGTTTTATAAAGCTCGTTTCTGTTGCTGTGTATGTATGTGAAAGTAGAGCAGCAACAGTTAAGTGAAACATCTTTTCAGTTTACAAATAGGCTAAAACTAAGATGTCTCGTTTAACCTCAATCAACAACTACATTTATATATTGTAAATTATTGCAAATCCATATCTTATAAAACATTGACACCTAATACATCAACATCCTCATCACAAACATTATTATCTTACATATCAACATCACATCTCTTACATCAACATCCACATCTGATAAATCAACATCCACATCTTATACATCACCATCCACATCTTACACATCACCATCCATATCTTACACATCAACATCCACATCTTATATATCACCATCCACATCTTATACATCACCATCCACATCTTACACATCAACAATTACATCTTATACTTATACATCACCATCCATATCTTACACATCAATATCCACATCTTACATATCAATATCCACATCCTACACATCACCATCCACATCTTACACATCAACAATTACATCTTATACATCACCATCCATATCTTACGCATTAATATCCACATCTTACATATCAATATCCACATCTTACACATCAATATCCACATCTTACACATCAATATCCACATCTTACCCATCACCATCCTATACTTCAAACATATTATACAGAATATCAACATCCACCTAATACACAGACTCAAGGCACGTATCACTAGGTCACACTGATGGATCCATAATGTATCCTGTGTGATGAGCTTCAGTAGCCTAGGTCCCAGTTATTATGGTTATCTGGAGGTTTTTAAGTTCGAACATTCATCAATGAGAGGCAGTCGTGTAGGTCGGTCTGACCTAAAGCAGCGTGGAGAGGGTTGACGGAGACAGGTAAAGGTGAGCAACTTGGCCAGATTTACAATCCAGGTTAAACAAGCAAATCAATAGTTAGCCAGTCACTGAAATCAATAGCCATAATCAACAGGGGGAGATTCAGCTGGATCAAGTTTTGCAGACTGAAAAGTCCTCCACCAAGCATGTCCGAGTGGCTGGAAGAGATCACACCAACTGCTGACGGAATTCACAAGTATTTGTTTGGTAAACATTGCATGATGGGCTTTATAATTATCATTGCTTGACTTATAATTCAAATATTAAAACAAGAATGACCCATTATAGCTTCGATTTGATGTAGAAGCCTGATAATAAGATTAAAAAATACTAAATTTCATAAGAAGCCATCTATAGATGACGCCACGAAAGGCGGTCTGTTGGGGATGGAAAAAGCAGGCTCCAGGAGCAATAGACCATACTAAATGGAACAGTGTATGGAACCGAGCTGATGATAAAATGAAACGGGAAGATGACCGGGCTGATAGTGTTTGTGGGGGATGAAAACAGCTGACTCCAGGACCAATAGACCATACTAAATTGAACAGTGTATGGAACCAAGCTGATGATAAAATGAAACGGCAAGATGACCGGGCTGATAGTGTTTGCGGTACAGGGACAAGATGGCTCGGTCAAGCCCGGCGAAAGTCACTGAAGGCTCCCGTCAATGGCACTGATTCGGACTTGACTTGGAAAGGAGAAGACCACTGGGAATGTGGAGGAGAGAGATGGAAGGAAAGGTGCTGGCTACAGACAAAACCTGGAAAGGACGGGGTGATGGGGTGGGGTGGGGGGGGGGGCGGCGACAAGGCTTAAGAATGAATAACGCCAAAAAGAAATTAAATCAACAGAGTTGTTGGGAGTTTAAAAAATATTTTTTTAGTCTATAACCATCAAGCCCACCGACCGCTAGTTTAAAATCATCACGACCCCTAAACAACATTCTCAACCTCGGCCATCAGTCTACAATCATCACGACCACCGACCGCTAGTCTACAACAATCTCAACCCCGACCATTAGTCTACAATCATCACGACCCCTGAACGCTAGTCTACAACAATCTCAACCCCGACCATTAGTCTACAATCATCACGACAACCGACCGCTAGTCTAAAACAATCTCAACCCCGATCATTAGTCTACAATCATCACGACCCCTGAACGCTAGTCTACAACAATCTCAACCCCGATCATTAGTGTACAATCATCACGACCCCTGAACGCTAGTATACAACAATCTCAACCCCGACCATTAGTCTACAATCATAACGACTCCTAACATCTAGTCTCAAAGATATCCACCCGTTGAGATACAAATACATATACCAGGTATGGGCTGTTTTTTTAAATATTGCTGTCAAAAGCAACTCATCTGTCCAACCTTTTTTATGGATCTTTGTAAAACAAAGATGCAAAAAGACAAATTACTTTTGAAGGAAAAATAATTAACTGACAATTAAAGTTAATTACTATTGAATTAGAGTTAGTGGAGAAACGTAAAGTGTAATTACTTTAATTACCAGCCAAGGTTGCAGATTGTTTCCAACAGCAATTTTATTTATAATTGTTAATTAGCAGCATCTAGCTGTAGCAGAGGAAGCTTTAGACTAAATTTTAAACAAGTATAAGATAAATGCCAATTTAAAAGTGAGCAAGTCAAATCTAATAGACGGTCAGACCTTCGTTTATACTTTATAAATTCACATGAGTTTTTTTTGAGAAATCGGAAATAGCGAAAATTATTACTTCCGGTCAACGGAAATTACTCAAAATTTTATACAAGGCAGAGAATTAGATCTTTTACTTACATGTGAAATTTTAATTATCTATCTGAAATAGTACTCAAGTTATAGGCTTTTGAAAAATTCAAAGTAGAAAAAGTTCCACTTCCGGTTATCGGAAATCGCTCAAAAGTTGATACGGATCTACGATTTTGATATAATACTTTTATATGAAATTTCATCAACCTAGCTGTAACGGTACTCAAGTTATCGTGTTTACACACAGACGGCTACAGGACATTACCCCCTGGATATTTCCCCCCCCCCCCCCCCGGGGAATTACCCCCCCCCCCCCACACACACACTCTTTAGTTAAAATCCTAACTCTAACTAGAATTTTATACCTATATACTACTTTAATCCAAACCTTAAGAAAAAGACCAAAACCTAAGCATCCACCTTAGCCTAAAACTTCACACAAAACCAAAACCAAAGATAGACACAACCCTACCCCTAACACAAACTCTAACCCTAACCCTAACACTAACCCTAACCCTAGCCCTAAACCTAACCCTAAACCTAGCCCTAAACCTAACCCTAACTCTAACCCTGTCCGGGGGGGGGGGGTAATGTCCTACTGGGCGGGGGTTAATAGACAGGGGGGTAATTGACAGGGGGGGGGAATATCCGGGGGGTAATTGACAGGGGGGAAATGCCCTGTTCCCCACGCAGACATACGGACAGAATGGGACAATCCAGTTTTTCCGACTCCATTACGCATAAAACGCCAAAATTTTGATATATCTGGATTTGTAATTTTTGACCGATTAAAATAAGTCCTCTACATCCCGGATGTGATGAAGGACTGAGTAAAACGGTGAAAACTGTCAAAATTAATGTGATTTTTGTGCACGATTACAAGACTTTCTCTATACTTCGTATATACGACAAAGTAAAAATTCATAAAAAACGTTTTAATAACAAGCTTTTATGTACTAATGCACTAAAAAGTAGAAAATAAATGAGTTTCTTTCAATATATCCTAATATATAAAAGCCCATGTGCGTACTTCTCTCTCTCTCTCTCTCTCTCTCTCTCTCTCTGTACGCAACATTTTTGAGGTTATGTGATCACTATATTCAGCGATATATGGAGAACTTAAGGATACGGACTTTAGTTGAAAATAATATGTTGGATGTTTTAAATGTATAACCTAAATTTTATTTAAAGAAGGAAAATAAAAATAAAGGCATATTATAATGTAGAAACACATTTTTAATAGCAACCGGAAAAGAGTTTATTGTTGTGACAAGAACGCAAAAAAAAAAAAAAAAAACAATGACGTCACGTGTCACATGTTTAAACTATGGAAAGTTCACAAAACTAATGGCGTCATCTTCCAATTTTAGAATATGAAGAAATTAACTATTTCATTCAAAATTTGATTTAGATCTATAGATCTACTTATCAAGACGTATGTTATGTATACAATTTTCTCGGCCAAAAGTAATAAAATTACTTTAAAAAAAAATTCATAAAAAAAAACAACGTTTGAATAACAAGCTTTTATGTAATAATGCACTAAAAAGTAGAAAATAAATTATACACTACTATTTAAATTACTATAAAGAAAAGCGTGGGCCACTTTAGTATCTATTGGATACCTTTACTAATTTTCTTTATAGTTATTTAAATAGTAGTGTATAATTTATTATCTACTTTTTAGTGCATTATTACATAAATGCTTGTTATTAAAACGTTTTTTATGGGGAAAAAAAATTAAGTATTTTACATGTTTTACATGACTAAAAACCATTGCGCGCCTATTGAACGTGATAACGCGTGTGAAGTATTTGGATAGAACTGCCTACTAATTTGGTCAAAATTTTAATTAATTCATAAAAAATTAATAAGGCATCCAATTAAGTCAAATTTAACGTCACGATGCATTGTCTTCCTGTCTTGACCCACGTTCCAACTACGAACCGTATCTGTCAGTTAGAAGTGTCCGAAACTGACAGATTCGGTTCGTAGTTGGTACGTGGGTTAAGACATGTGAAGACAATGCAACATGACATAAAATTTGTTTGCCTAATTAATTTTTTATGAATTAATTACAATTTTGATCAAATTAGTAGCGCTAATGAGGTGCTATTTTCCCCTGCTAGCATTGTGTACTAGAGTGAGATAAAAAAAACTTACCTGGGCTGGTGACTCATCCAACCTTCTCGGTCTCCTATAGTTACCTGGGATGGTGACTTATCCGACCTCTAGGCCCCACTGGTGACTTATCCGACCTCTAGGCCCCACTGGTGACTTATCCGACCTCTAGGCCCCACTGGTGACTTATCCGACCTCTCGGCCTCCTACAGTTACCTGTGCTGGTGACTTATCCAACAACCTTCTCGGCCTCCTACAGTTACCTGTGCTGGTGACTTATCCGACTCTCGGCCTCCTACAGTTACCTGTGCTGGTGACTTATCCAACAACCTTCTCTGCCTCCTACAGTTACCTGTGCTGGTGACTTATCCAACAACCTTCTCGGCCTCCTACAGTTACCTGTGCTGGTGACTTATCCGACTCTCGGCCTCCTACAGTTACCTGTGCTGGTGACTTATCCAACAACCTTCTCGGCCTCCTACAGTTACCTGTGCCGGTGACTTATCCGACTCTCGGCCTCCTACAGTTACCTGTGCTGGTGACTTATCCGACTCTCGGCCTCCTACAGTTACCTGTGCTGGTGACTTATCCAACAACCTTCTCGGCCTCCTACAGTTACCTGTGCCGGTGACTTATCCGACTCTCGGCCTCCTACAGTTACCTGTGCTGGTGACTTATCCGACTCTCGGCCTCCTACAGTTACCTGTGCTGGTGACTTATCCAACAACCTTCTCGGCCTCCTACAGTTACCTGTGCTGGTGACTTATCCGACTCTCGGCCTCCTACAGTTACCTGTGCTGGTGACTTATCCAACAACCTTCTCGGCCTCCTACAGTTACCTGTGCCGGTGACTTATCCGACTCTCGGCCTCCTACAGTTACCTGTGCTGGTGACTTATCCGACTCTCGGCCTCCTACAGTTACCTGTGCTGGTGACTTATCCAACAACCTTCTCGGCCTCCTACAGTTACCTGTGCTGGTGACTTATCCGACTCTCGGCCTCCTACAGTTACCTGTGCTGGTGACTTATCCAACAACCTTCTCGGCCTCCTACAGTTACCTGTACTGGTGACTTATCCGACCTCTAGGCCCCACTTGGTGACTTATCCAACCTTCTCGGCCTCCTACAGTTACCTGTGCTGGTGACTTATCCAACAACCTTCTCGGCCTCCTACAGTTACCTGTACTGGTGACTTATCCAACAACCTTCTCGGCCTCCTACAGTTACCTGTGCTGGTGACTTATCCGACTCTCGGCCTCCTACAGTTACCTGTGCTGGTGACTTATCCGACTCTCGGCCTCCAACAGTTACCTGTGCTGGTGACTTATCCGACTCTCGGCCTCCTACAGTTACCTGTCTGGTGACTTATCCGACTCTCGGCCTCCTACAGTTACCTGTGCTGGTGACTTATCCGACTCTCGGTCTCCTACAGTTACCTGTGCTGGTGACTTATCCAACAACCTTCTCGGCCTCCTACAGTTACCTGTGCTGGTGACTTATCCGACTCTCGGCCTCCTACAGTTACCTGTGCTGGTGACTTATCCGACTCTCGGTCTCCTACAGTTACCTGTGCTGGTGACTTATGCAACAACCTTCTCGGCCTCCTACAGTTACCTGTACTGGTGACTTATCCGACTCTCGGCCTCCTACAGTTACCTGTGCTGGTGACTTATCCGACTCTCGGCCTCCTACAGTTACCTGTGCTGGTGACTTATCCGACTCTCGGCCTCCAACAGTTACCTGTGCTGGTGACTTATCCGACTCTCGGCCTCCTACAGTTACCTGTGCTGGTGACTTATCCGACTCTCGGCCTCCTACAGTTACCTGTGCTGGTGACTTATCCGACTCTCGGCCTCCTACAGTTACCTGTGCTGGTGACTTATCCGACTCTCGGCCTCCTATAGTTACCTGTGCTGGTGACTTATCCGACTCTCGGCCTCCTACAGTTACCTGTGCTGGTGACTTATCCGACTCTCGGCCTCCAACAGTTACCTGTGCTGGTGACTTATCCGACTCTCGGCCTCCTACAGTTACCTGTGCTGGTGACTTATCCGACTCTCGGCCTCCTACAGTTACCTGTGCTGGTGACTTATCCGACTCTCGGCCTCCTACAGTTACCTGTGCTGGTGACTTATCCGACTCTCGGTCTCCTACAGTTACCTGTGCTGGTGACTTATCCAACAACCTTCTCGGCCTCCTACAGTTACCTGTGCTGGTGACTTATCCGACTCTCGGCCTCCTACAGTTACCTGTGCTGGTGACTTATCCGACTCTCGGCCTCCTACAGTTACCTGTGCTGGTGACTTATCCGACTCTCGGTCTCCTACAGTTACCTGTGCCGGTGACTTATCCAACAACCTTCTCGGCCTCCTACAGTTACCTGTGCTGGTGACTTATCCGACTCTCGGCCTCCTACAGTTACCTGTGCTGGTGACTTATCCGACTCTCGGTCTCCTACAGTTACCTGTGCCGGTGACTTATCCAACAACCTTCTCGGCCTCCTACAGTTACCTGTGCTGGTGACTTATCCGACTCTCGGCCTCCTACAGTTACCTGTGCTGGTGACTTATCCGACTCTCGGCCTCCTACAGTTACCTGTGCTGGTGACTTATCCAACAACCTTCTCAGCCTCCTACAGTTACCTGTGCTGGTGACTTATCCAACCGTCTCGGCCTCCTACAGTTACCTGTGCTGGTGACTTATCCGACTCTCGGCCTCCTACAGTTACCTGTGCTGGTGACTTATCCGACTCTCGGCCTCCTACAGTTACCTGTGCTGGTGACTTATCCGACTCTCGGCCTCCTACAGTTACCTGTGCTGGTGACTTATCCGACTCTCGGCCTCCTACAGTTACCTGTGCTGGTGACTTATCCGACTCTCGGCCTCCTACAGTTACCTGTGCTGGTGACTTATCCGACTCTCGGCCTCCTACAGTTACCTGTGCTGGTGACTTATCCGACTCTCGGCCTCCTACAGTTACCTGTGCTGGTGACTTATCCAACAACCTTCTCGGCCTCCTACAGTTACCTGTGCTGGTGACTTATCCGACTCTCGGTCTCCTACAGTTACCTGTGCTGGTGACTTATCCAACAACCTTCTCGGCCTCCTACAGTTACCTGTGCCGGTGACTTATCCAACAACCTTCTCGGCCTCCTACAGTTACCTGTGCTGGTGACTTATCCGACCTCTAGGCCCCACTTGGTGACTTATCCAACCTTCTCGGCCTCCTACAGTTACCTGTGCTGGTGACTTATCCAACAACCTTCTCGGCCTCCTACAGTTACCTGTGCTGGTGACTTATCCGACTCTCGGCCTCCTACAGTTACCTGTGCTGGTGACTTATCCAACCTTCTCAGCCTCCTACAGTTACCTGTGCTGGTGACTTATCCAACCTTCTCGGCCTCCTACAGTTACCTGTGCTGGTGACTTATCCGACTCTCGGCCTCCTACAGTTACCTGTGCTGGTGACTTATCCGACTCTCGGCCTCCTACAGTTACCTGTGCTGGTGACTTATCCGACTCTCGGTCTCCTACAGTTACCTGTGCTGGTGACTTATCCGACTCTCGGTCTCCTACAGTTACCTGTGCTGGTGACTTATCCAACCGTCTCGGCCTCCTACAGTTACCTGTGCTGGTGACTTATCCGACTCTCGGCCTCCTACAGTTACCTGTGCCGGTGACTTATCCAACAACCTTCTCGGCCTCCTACAGTTACCTGTGCTGGTGACTTATCCGACTCTCGGCCTCCTACAGTTACCTGTGCTGGTGACTTATCCGACTCTCGGTCTCCTACAGTTACCTGTGCCGGTGACTTATCCAACAACCTTCTCGGCCTCCTACAGTTACCTGTGCTGGTGACTTATCCGACCTTCTCAGCCTCCTACAGTTACCTGTGCTGGTGACTTATCCAACCGTCTCGGCCTCCTACAGTTACCTGTGCTGGTGACTTATCCAACCGTCTCGGCCTCCTACAGTTACCTGTGCTGGTGACTTATCCGACTCTCGGCCTCCTACAGTTACCTGTGCTGGTGACTTATCCGACTCTCGGCCTCCTACAGTTACCTGTGCTGGTGACTTATCCGACTCTCGGCCTCCTACAGTTACCTGTGCTGGTGACTTATCCGACTCTCGGCCTCCTACAGTTACCTGTGCTGGTGACTTATCCAACCGTCTCGGCCTCCTCTTGAGTCTGGATATGCTTAACTTGGACAAAACTCCAGAGCTCACCAACGCGTTCCCCATGAAAAATGCAGGCTGTCTGCACTACAAAAGTGTCTTAACAAGCTGTTTAATCACATGCATTAAAAGAGCAATGGGCTCGGGTTTGCACCAGACACAGCTGGCTGTGACTTGCCAGCTACCAACAGTTGGCCCGTTCGGACAAGGCTCAACCTCACATAATAGAATGGGCGGCTGGGTGTGTTTGTGTGGGAGGTGCGGGAGAGAAGACGGGTGTGTTAGAGAAACACATAAAGGCCTGCACCTAGCCAGTGTGTGGCTGATGAGAGCAGATCACTTGTAATGAACACTTCAAAGCTTGTCTAAGCGAGCTTACCACTAGTGGAGGCCGCGTGCAAAGCAGATTTACTTTTTTTTTAAATTTCATTCTTAGTCTCTCGTCAAATGGACTACAACCCTCCCCTACATGGGCTACTGGGTTGACCCTCCTCTACATGGGCTACTGGGTTATAACCCTCCTCTACATGTGCTATAGGGCTATAACCCACCTCTACATGGGCTACAACCCTCTCCAACATGGGCTACTGGGCTATAATCCTCCTCCACATGGGCTACAACCCTCCCCTATATGGGCTACTGGGCTATAATCCTCCTCCACATGGGCTACAGCCCTCCCCTACATGGGCTAATGGGCTATAATCCTCCTCTACATGGGCTACATCCTTACTCTACATGGGCTACAGCCATCCACTACACGGGCTACAATCCTCCACATGGGCTACTGGGCTACAACCCTCCCCTACATGGGCTACAACCCTCCCCTACATGGGCTACAACCCTCCCCTACATGGGCTACAACCCTCCTCTACATGGGCTACAACCCTCCTCTACATGGGCTACAACCCTCCTCTACATGAGCTACAGTCCTCCTCTACATGGGCTACAACCCTCCCCTACATGGGCTACAACCCTCCTCTACATGGGCTACAACCCTCCCCTACATGGGCTACAACCCTCCTCTACATGGGCTACAACCCTCCTCTACATGGGCTACAA
The DNA here is from genome assembly GCF_028476545.2 of Physella acuta. Lineage (NCBI taxonomy): Eukaryota > Metazoa > Mollusca > Gastropoda > Physidae > Physella > Physella acuta. Next base: position 68,566 of record NW_026733313.1, read on the forward strand.
CCCTCCCCTACATGGGCTACAACCCTCCTCTACATGGGCTACAACCCTCCTCTACATGGGCTACAACCCTCCCCTACATGGGCTACAACCCTCCTCTACATGAGCTACAGTCCTCCCCTACATGGGCTACAACCCTCCTCTACATGGGCTACAACCCTCCTCTACATGGGCTACAACCCTCCTCTACATGGGCTACAACCCTCCCCTACATGGGCTACAACCTACATCACTTGGATTCAACAAAACCAACTGGTGAGTGCGAAAAATGATGAGGATTTTTTTTAAAATTGTATCCGGCGTGAGGGGGGGGGGGGGGTCCCGGGTCTCAAACATGCCGACTAACGACATGATCACATTTCAAAAAGTGAATGGGAACAGTTGTTTGTTGTACACAGCCCTTTTAGTTAGCTCTATGGAGCCATAATTATTTCACCACTTTGATTAGTCTAAAAATACCTTCTATAACTTCATTCAGAACACATCTTGCTAAAAACTTGAGGCTTACTATAAGCTATAAGTAAAGCTAAACCTAGGGAATAGGTCAACTTCTTTCGATTCTCGTACAGACAAGAGTGGGGTTCGGAGAATACAAAGAATTGACGTTAATGGCTAATGTGAGACGATTTGCGGTCAGACATAATGGCATCAGCTCCAAGTTTCAGTGGTTCTTTCTGCTTTCTTGTCAAAATCTTAAGGTCTTAGAATGTGTGTACACCTAGTCACGTGACAAGCTCAGGTCTAGACCGTGTGTACACTACGCTGTACATGAACTGATGGTGTCCAACACTAAACTTGTACCCTAGACCGTGTGTACACCACGCTGTACATCAACTGATGGTGTCCAACACTAAACTTGTACTCTAGACCGTGTGTACACCACGCTGTACATCAACTGATGGTGTCCAACACTAAACTTGTACCCTAGACCGTGTGTACACCACGCTGTACATCAACTGATGGTGTCCAACACTAAACTTGTACTCTAGACCGTGTGTACATCACGCTGTACATCAACTGATGGTGTCCAACACTAAACTTGTACTCTAGACCGTGTGTACACTACGCTGTACATCAACTGATGGTGTCCAACACTAAACTTGTACCCTAGACCGTGTGTACACCACGCTGTACATCAACTGATGGTGTCCAACACTAAACTTGTACTCTAGACCGTGTGTACACCACGCTGTACATCAACTGATGGTGTCCAACACTAAACTTGTACTCTAAACTGTGTGTACACCACGCTGTACATCAACTGATGGTGTCCAACACTAAACTTGTACCCTAGACCGTGTGTACACCACGCTGTACATCAACTGATGGTGTCCAACACTAAACTTGTACTCTAGACCGTGTGTACACCACGCTGTACATCAACTGATGGTGTCCAACACTAAACTTGTACTCTAGACCGTGTGTACACCACGCTGTACATCAACTGATGGTGTCCAACACTAAACTTGTAGGGTACTCTAGACAGTGTGTACACTACGTTGTACATCAACTGATGGTGTCCAACACTAAACTTGTACTCTAGACCGTGTGTACACCACGCTGTACATCAACTGATGGTGTCCAACACTAAACTTGTAGGGTACTCTAGACCGTGTGTACACCACGCTGTACATCAACTGATGGTGTCCAACACTAAACTTGTACTCTAGACCGTGTGTACACCACGCTGTACATCAACTGATGGTGTCCAACACTAAACTTGTACTCTAGACCGTGTGTACATCACGCTGTACATCAACTGATGGTGTCCAACACTAAACTTGTACTCTAGACCGTGTGTACATCACGCTGTACATCAACTGATGGTGTCCAACACTAAACTTGTACTCTAGACCGTGTGTACACCACACTGTACATCAACTGATGGTGTCCAACACTAAACTTGTACTCTAGACCGTGTGTACACCACGCTGTACATCAACTGATGGTGTCCAACACTAAACTTGTACTCTAGACCGTGTGTACACCACGCTGTACATCAACTGATGGTGTCCAACACTAAACTTGTAGGGTACTCTAGACCGTGTGTACACCACGCTGTACATCAACTGATGGTGTCCAACACTAAACTTGTACTCTAGACCGTGTGTACATCACGCTGTACATCAACTGATGGTGTCCAACACTAAACTTGTACTCTAGACCGTGTGTACATCACGCTGTACATCAACTGATGGTGTCCAACACTAAACTTGTACTCTAGACCGTGTGTACACCACGCTGTACATCAACTGATGGTGTCCAACACTAAACTTGTACTCTAGACCGTGTGTACACCACACTGTACATCAACTGATGGTGTCCAACACTAAACTTGTACTCTAGACCGTGTGTACACCACGCTGTACATCAACTGATGGTGTCCAACACTAAACTTGTACTCTAGACCGTGTGTACACCACGCTGTACATCAACTGATGGTGTCCAACACTAAACTTGTACTCTAGACCGTGTGTACACCACGCTGTACATCAACTGATGGTGTCCAACACTAAACTTGTACTCTAGACCGTGTGTACATCACGCTGTACATCAACTGATGGTGTCCAACACTAAACTTGTACTCTAGACCGTGTGTACACCACACTGTACATCAACTGATGGTGTCCAACACTAAACTTGTACTCTAGACCGTGTGTACACCACGCTGTACATCAACTGATGGTGTCCAACACTAAACTTGTACTCTAGACCGTGTGTACACCACACTGTACATAAACTGATGGTGTCCAACACTAAACTTGTAGGGTACTCTAGACCGTGTGTACACCACGCTGTACATCAACTGATGGTGTCCAACACTAAACATGTAGGGTACTCTAGACCGTGTGTACACCACACTGTACATCAACTGATGGTGTCAAACACTAAACTTGTACTCTAGACCGTGTGTACATCGCGCTGTACATCAACTGATGGTGTCCAACACTAAACTTGTACTCTAAACCGTGTGTACACCACGCTGTACATCAACTGATGGTGTCCAACACTAAACTTGTACCCTAGACCGTGTGTACACCACGCTGTACATCAACTGATGGTGTCCAACACTAAACTTGTACCCTAGACCGTGTGTACACCACGCTGTACATCAACTGATGGTGTCCAACACTAAACTTGTAGGGTACTCTAGACAGTGTGTACACTACGCTGTACATCAACTGATGGTGTCCAACACTAAACTTGTACTCTAGACCGTGTGTACACCACGCTGTACATCAACTGATGGTGTCCAACACTAAACTTGTAGGGTACTCTAGACCGTGTGTACACCACGCTGTACATCAACTGATGGTGTCCAACACTAAACTTGTAGGGTACTCTAGACCGTGTGAACACCACGCTGTACATCAACTGATGGTGTCCAACACTAAACTTGTACTCTAGACCGTGTGTACATCACGCTGTACATCAACTGATGGTGTCCAACACTAAACTTGTACTCTAGACCGTGTGTACATCACGCTGTACATCAACTGATGGTGTCCAACACTAAACTTGTACTCTAGACCGTGTGTACACCACACTGTACATCAACTGATGGTGTCCAACACTAAACTTGTACTCTAGACCGTGTGTACATCACGCTGTACATCAACTGATGGTGTCCAACACTAAACTTGTACTCTAGACCGTGTGTACATCACGCTGTACATCAACTGATGGTGTCCAACACTAAACTTGTACTCTAGACCGTGTGTACACCACGCTGTACATCAACTGATGGTGTCCAACACTAAACTTGTACTCTAGACCGGGTGTACACCACGCTGTACATCAACTGATGGTGTCCAACACTAAACTTGTACTCTAGACCGTGTGTACACCACGCTGTACATCAACTGATGGTGTCCAACACTAAACTTGTACTCTAGAACGTGTGTACACCACGCTGTACATCAACTGATGGTGTCCAACACTAAACTTGTAGGGTACTCTAGACCGTGTGTACACCACGCTGTACATCAACTGATGGTGTCCAACACTAAACTTGTACTCTAGACCGTGTGTACACCACGCTGTACATCAACTGATGGTGTCCAACACTAAACTTGTAGGGTACTCTAGACCGTGTGTACACCACGCTGTACATCAACTGATGGTGTCCAACACTAAACTTGTACTCTAGACCGTGTGTACACCACGCTGTACATCAACTGATGGTGTCCAACACTAAACGTGTACTCTAGACCGTGTGTACACCTCGCTGTACATCAAATGATGGTGTCCAACACTAAACTTGTACTCTAGACCGTGTGTACACCACGCTGTACATCAACTGATGGTGTCCAACACTAAACTTGTAGGGTACTCTAGACCGTGTGAACACCACGCTGTACATCAACTGATGGTGTCCAACACTAAACTTGTACTCTAGACCGTGTGTACACCACGCTGTACATCAACTGATGGTGTCCAACACTAAACTTGTAGGGTACTCTAGACCGTGTGTACACCACGCTGTACATCAACTGATGGTGTCCAACACTAAACTTGTAGGGTACTCTAGACCGTGTGAACACCACGCTGTACATCAACTGATGGTGTCCAACACTAAACTTGTACTCTAGACCGTGTGTACATCACGCTGTACATCAACTGATGGTGTCCAACACTAAACTTGTACTCTAGACCGTGTGTACATCACGCTGTACATCAACTGATGGTGTCCAACACTAAACTTGTACTCTAGACCGTGTGTACACCACACTGTACATCAACTGATGGTGTCCAACACTAAACTTGTACTCGAGACCGTGTGTACACCACACTGTACATCAACTGATGGTGTCCAACACTAAACTTGTACTCTAGACCGTGTGTACACCACGCTGTACATCAACTAATGGTGTCCAACACTAAACTTGTACTCTAGACCGTGTGTACACCACACTGTACATCAACTGATGGTGTCCAACACTAAACTTGTACTCTAGACCGTGTGTACATCACGCTGTACATCAACTGATGGTGTCCAACACTAAACTTGTACTCTAGACCGTGTGTACATCACGCTGTACATCAACTGATGGTGTCCAACACTAAACTTGTACTCTAGACCGTGTGTACACCACGCTGTACATCAACTGATGGTGTCCAACACTAAACTTGTACTCTAGACCGGGTGTACACCACGCTGTACATCAACTGATGGTGTCCAACACTAAACTTGTACTCTAGACCGTGTGTACACCACGCTGTACATCAACTGATGGTGTCCAACACTAAACTTGTACTCTAGAACGTGTGTACACCACGCTGTACATCAACTGATGGTGTCCAACACTAAACTTGTAGGGTACTCTAGACCGTGTGTACACCACGCTGTACATCAACTGATGGTGTCCAACACTAAACTTGTACTCTAGACCGTGTGTACACCACGCTGTACATCAACTGATGGTGTCCAACACTAAACTTGTAGGGTACTCTAGACCGTGTGTACACCACGCTGTACATCAACTGATGGTGTCCAACACTAAACTTGTACTCTAGACCGGGTGTACACCACGCTGTACATCAACTGATGGTGTCCAACACTAAACTTGTACTCTAGACCGTGTGTACACCACGCTGTACATCAACTGATGGTGTCCAACACTAAACTTGTACTCTAGACCGTGTGTACACCACGCTGTACATCAACTGATGGTGTCCAACACTAAACTTGTACTCTAGACCGTGTGTACACCACGCTGTACATCAACTGATGGTGTCCAACACTAAACTTGTACTCTAGACCGTGTGTACACCACGCTGTACATCAACTGATGGTGTCCAACACTAAACTTGTAGGGTACTCTAGACCGTGTGTACACCACGCTGTACATCAACTGATGGTGTCCAACACTAAACTTGTACTCTAGACCGTGTGTACACCACGCTGTACATCAACTGATGGTGTCCAACACTAAACTTGTACTCTAGACCGTGTGTACACCTCGCTGTACATCAACTGATGGTGTCCAACACTAAACGTGTACTCTAGACCGTGTGTACACCTCGCTGTACATCAACTGATGGTGTCCAACACTAAACTTGTACTCTAGACCGTGTGTACACCACGCTGTACATCAACTGATGGTGTCCAACACTAAACTTGTAGGGTACTCTAGACCGTGTGAACACCACGCTGTACATCAACTGATGGTGTCCAACACTAAACTTGTACTCTAGACCGTGTGTACACCACGCTGTACATCAACTGATGGTGTCCAACACTAAACTTGTACTCTAGACCGTGTGTACACCACACTGTACATAAACTGATGGTGTCCAACACTAAACTTGTAGGGTACTCTAGACCGTGTGTACACCACGCTGTACATCAACTGATGGTGTCCAACACTAAACTTGTAGGGTACTCTAGACCGTGTGTACACCACACTGTACATCAACTGATGGTGTCCAACACTAAACTTGTACTCTAGACCGTGTGTACATCGCGCTGTACATCAACTGATGGTGTCCAACACTAAACTTGTACTCTAAACCGTGTGTACACCACACTGTACATCAACTGATGGTGTCCAACACTAAACTTGTACTCTAGACCGTGTGTACATCACGCTGTACATCAACTGATGGTGTCCAACACTAAACTTGTACTCTAGACCGTGTGTACATCACGCTGTACATCAACTGATGGTGTCCAACACTAAACTTGTACTCTAGACCGTGTGTACACCACGCTGTACATCAACTGATGGTGTCCAACACTAAACTTGTACTCTAGACCGGGTGTACACCACGCTGTACATCAACTGATGGTGTCCAACACTAAACTTGTACTCTAGACCGTGTGTACACCACGCTGTACATCAACTGATGGTGTCCAACACTAAACTTGTACTCTAGAACGTGTGTACACCACGCTGTACATCAACTGATGGTGTCCAACACTAAACTTGTAGGGTACTCTAGACCGTGTGTACACCACGCTGTACATCAACTGATGGTGTCCAACACTAAACTTGTACTCTAGACCGTGTGTACACCACGCTGTACATCAACTGATGGTGTCCAACACTAAACTTGTAGGGTACTCTAGACCGTGTGTACACCACGCTGTACATCAACTGATGGTGTCCAACACTAAACTTGTACTCTAGACCGTGTGTACACCACGCTGTACATCAACTGATGGTGTCCAACACTAAACGTGTACTCTAGACCGTGTGTACACCTCGCTGTACATCAACTGATGGTGTCCAACACTAAACTTGTACTCTAGACCGTGTGTACACCACGCTGTACATCAACTGATGGTGTCCAACACTAAACTTGTACTCTAGACCGTGTGTACACCACGCTGTACATCAACTGATGGTGTCCAACACTAAACTTGTACTCTAGACCGTGTGTACACCACGCTGTACATCAACTGATGGTGTCCAACACTAAACTTGTAGGGTACTCTAGACCGTGTGTACACCACGCTGTACATCAACTGATGGTGTCCAACACTAAACTTGTAGGGTACTCTAGACCGTGTGAACACCACGCTGTACATCAACTGATGGTGTCCAACACTAAACTTGTACTCTAGACCGTGTGTACATCACGCTGTACATCAACTGATGGTGTCCAACACTAAACTTGTACTCTAGACCGTGTGTACATCACGCTGTACATCAACTGATGGTGTCCAACACTAAACTTGTACTCTAGACCGTGTGTACACCACACTGTACATCAACTGATGGTGTCCAACACTAAACTTGTACTCGAGACCGTGTGTACACCACACTGTACATCAACTGATGGTGTCCAACACTAAACTTGTACTCTAGACCGTGTGTACACCACGCTGTACATCAACTAATGGTGTCCAACACTAAACTTGTACTCTAGACCGTGTGTACACCACACTGTACATCAACTGATGGTGTCCAACACTAAACTTGTACTCTAGACCGTGTGTACATCACGCTGTACATCAACTGATGGTGTCCAACACTAAACTTGTACTCTAGACCGTGTGTACATCACGCTGTACATCAACTGATGGTGTCCAACACTAAACTTGTACTCTAGACCGTGTGTACACCACGCTGTACATCAACTGATGGTGTCCAACACTAAACTTGTACTCTAGACCGGGTGTACACCACGCTGTACATCAACTGATGGTGTCCAACACTAAACTTGTACTCTAGACCGTGTGTACACCACGCTGTACATCAACTGATGGTGTCCAACACTAAACTTGTACTCTAGAACGTGTGTACACCACGCTGTACATCAACTGATGGTGTCCAACACTAAACTTGTAGGGTACTCTAGACCGTGTGTACACCACGCTGTACATCAACTGATGGTGTCCAACACTAAACTTGTACTCTAGACCGTGTGTACACCACGCTGTACATCAACTGATGGTGTCCAACACTAAACTTGTAGGGTACTCTAGACCGTGTGTACACCACGCTGTACATCAACTGATGGTGTCCAACACTAAACTTGTACTCTAGACCGGGTGTACACCACGCTGTACATCAACTGATGGTGTCCAACACTAAACTTGTACTCTAGACCGTGTGTACACCACGCTGTACATCAACTGATGGTGTCCAACACTAAACTTGTACTCTAGAACGTGTGTACACCACGCTGTACATCAACTGATGGTGTCCAACACTAAACTTGTAGGGTACTCTAGACCGTGTGTACACCACGCTGTACATCAACTGATGGTGTCCAACACTAAACTTGTACTCTAGACCGTGTGTACACCACGCTGTACATCAACTGATGGTGTCCAACACTAAACTTGTAGGGTACTCTAGACCGTGTGTACACCACGCTGTACATCAACTGATGGTGTCCAACACTAAACTTGTACTCTAGACCGTGTGTACACCACGCTGTACATCAACTGATGGTGTCCAACACTAAACTTGTACTCTAGACCGTGTGTACACCTCGCTGTACATCAACTGATGGTGTCCAACACTAAACGTGTACTCTAGACCGTGTGTACACCTCGCTGTACATCAACTGATGGTGTCCAACACTAAACTTGTACTCTAGACCGTGTGTACACCACGCTGTACATCAACTGATGGTGTCCAACACTAAACTTGTAGGGTACTCTAGACCGTGTGAACACCACGCTGTACATCAACTGATGGTGTCCAACACTAAACTTGTACTCTAGACCGTGTGTACACCACGCTGTACATCAACTGATGGTGTCCAACACTAAACTTGTACTCTAGACCGTGTGTACACCACGCTGTACATCAACTGATGGTGTCCAACACTAAACTTGTAGGGTACTCTAGACCGTGTGTACACCACGCTGTACATCAACTGATGGTGTCCAACACTAAACTTGTACTCTAGACCGTGTGTACACCACGCTGTACTCGTGTTGGTGCAAGCCACTGTTTTCACCTAGACGGATGTTTGCTGTTTGGGGGAGGGGGGGGGGAAGAAAGCATGGTGCCACAAAAGCGGATATTTGAACAAAACTCGGTTCAATAGTAATAAAACAATAACCTTTAATGACGATTTCTGTTCCTAATGAATGTTATTGACATCTGCCACTAGTAGGCTTAAATTAATGAGAACCTTGATTTTGGTGTTTTATACAGACATACAAAGTAAAAGTTCGGTGCTAGCAAGTGTGGACAAAACCTATTAAGGTCATGGTTCAAGAAACGTCCATCAACACTATTAAGGCGGGGAGATGGAGTCTACAATGGCCCGTCAGATTGTTTACGTACAGCACTTATCCAATATTGATTCTTTGATTCCACATTTCAAGTCAAGCAACATGAGACCACGGGGCTTCTAATGCGAGTGAGCCATTAGAATGTTTTGGCCGGTTCCTAGCAGAAGCCACTGATGCCACATGCAATAATAACAAGCCTGTACTAAAGTGTTTCCCATTTTGATACTCACTACAACACACACTCTACTGGCTGTCTTACTGGAGTAACACAACACATACTCTACTGGCTGTCTTACTGGAGTAACACAACACACACTCTACTGGCTGTCTTACTGGAGTAACACAACACACTCTACTGGCTGTCTTACTGGAGTAACACAATACTCTACTGGCTGTCTTACTGGAGTAACACAACACACACTCTACTGGCTGTCTTACTGGAGTAACACAACACACACTCTACTGGCTGTCTTACTGGAGTAACACAACACACTCTATACTGGCTGTCTTACTGGAGTAACACAACACACTCTACTGGCTGTCTTACTGGAGTAACACAACACACACTCTACTGGCTCTCTTACTGGAGTAACACAACACACACTCTACTGGCTGTCTTACTGGAGTAACACAACACACACTTCACCGGCTGTCTTACTGGAGTAACACAACACACACTCTACTGGCTGTCTTACTGGAGTAACACAACACACACTTCACCGGCTGTCTTACTGGAGTAACACAACACACACTCTACTGGCTGTCTTACTGGAGTAACACAACACACACTCTACTGGCTGTCTTACTGGAGTAACACAACACACTCTACTGGCTGTCTTACTGGAGTAACACAACACACACTCTACTGGCTGTCTTACTGGAGTAACACAACACTCTCTATGGAGTGACAACACATACTTCACAAACATCACGTTTCTTACCTTTATTTCTTTAACTAGAATTTCAGGGCGTCTGGCATTCTTAAGAAGTCTATCTGATCTAAATATATGTCTCTGCAAACAAAGAATACAAATGAATCTATTTAAGAATCTATTAACGCTCCATTCTTAAGAAGTCTATCTGATCTAAATATATGTTTCTGCAAACAAAGAATACAAGTGAATCTATTTAAGAATCTATTAACGCTCCAGTCTTAAGAAGTCTATCTGATCTAAATATATGTCTCTGCAAACAAAGTATACAACTGTATCTTTTTAGGAATCTATTAAAGCTCCGAATCATACATGTGAATCAATGAGTAATATCAGAAGAAATAAACAACCAATCAGACACATATACAATACTTACTTTCCACTGAATGGAATGGAGCCACTGGTCTCTAATGTAGGAATTGTTGGCCTGAAAGCAAACACAAAACTTTGGTTATATGGCAGCTATTTTTTTATATTGTCATTTTAGGGAGGGAGGCAGAGGCGTAGTGACCCATTTCGAAGCGGCCCCCTACAAGACTCAAAAAGTTACTAACAATTTATTCAATGCAAATTTTATTCCATTTTGGATTCGTTATCCTTTTTAAATTCAAATTACAGAAATAAAGTGGGAGTGATCTCACCTAAACTTTCTGGTATATTCTAATATAGCACTTGCTAAGGATTATCATTGAGGAGACATGGAATGTTATTTTCATAGATTTTGAAAAAGTATTTGACAGTGTAGGCAGAGCAGAGGTATGGAAACGTATGAAGCATTATGAAGCTGTAGATAAATTTATTTCACATATCCAACAATTATACCTCTAATCAAAATGCCAAATGATGCACAATAGCAAGTTACTAGAAAAATGTATGGTACAAATGGGATTGAGACAATATTTGGTTGACTGAATAATGAAACAAGTTACAGGAAACAAAAGAAATGAAATCCAGCCAACAAAATTTCTTGAAGACTTGGCTTTTGCAGATGATCCTTGCCTTCTCACACAGTCAACAACAAAAGCACAAACATTGTTCTGGTTGAAGAACCAGAAAAACCTGTCCATCTAACGATACCGACCTAGAAGTTCAGATCAGAATTGCAACAATAAACCAATATGGAATTCAAAAGTAACGCTAAACCAATATGGAATTCAAAAGTAACGTTCAACCAATATGGAATTCAAAAGTAACGTTCAACCAATATGGAATTCAAAAGTAACGTTAAACCATATGGAATTCCAATATATCGTTTAAGAAAACATTATACTATTTAGGACCAATTATATTTGTATGGCTCAGACACGGAGGGTTACAAACAGCGAGGGTTACAAACAGCGGAGAGCAAAATAAGAGAAAGGTGATGGATAAGGTGTACACTTGAAAAGACAGTTAATAACACCACTAGTCAGCGGGGAGTACAAACAGTCACAATGTGGGTACAGTCAACTTGTGGGTACAAACAGTCAACGTGTGGGTACAAACAGTCAACGTGTGGGTACAAACAGTCAACGTGTGGGTACAAACAGTCAACGTGTGGGTACAAACAGTCAACGTGTGGGTACAAACAGTCAACGTGTAGGTACAAACAGTCAACATGTGGGTACAAACAGTCACAATGTGGGTATAGTCAACGTGTGGGTACAAACAGTCAACGTGTGGGTACAAACAGTCAACGTGTGGGTACAAACAGCCAACGTGTGGGTACAAACAGCCAACGTGTGGGTACAAACAGTCAACGTGTAGGTACAAACAGTCAACGTGTGGGTACAAACAGTCAACGTGTGGGTACAAACAGTCAACGTGTGGGTACAAACAGTCAACGTGTAGGTACAAACAGTCAACATGTGGGTACAAACAGTCAACGTGTGGGTACAGTCAACGTGTGGGTACAAACAGTCAATGTGTGGGTACAAACAGTCAACGTGTGGGTACAAACAGTCAACGTGTGGGTACAAACAGTCAACGTGTGGGTACAGTCACAGTGTGGGTACAAACAGTCAACGTGTGGGTACAAACAGTCAACGTGTGGGTACAGTCAACGTGTGGGTACAAACAGTCAACTTGTGGGTACAAACAGTCAATGTGTGGGTACAAACAGTCAACGTGTGGGTACAAACAGTCAACGTGTGGGTACAAACAGTCAACGTGTGGGTACAAACAGTCAACTTGTGGGTACAAACAGCCAACGTGTGGGTACAAACAGTCAATGTGTGGGTACAAACAGTCAACGTGTGGGTACAAACAGTCAACGTGTGGGTACAGTCAACGTGTGGGTACAAACAGTCAACGTGTGGGTACAAACAGTCAACGGGTGGGTACAGTCAACGTGTGGGTACAAACAGTCAACGTGTAGGTACAAACAGTCAACGTGTGGGTACAAACAGCCAACGTGTGGGTACAAACAGTCAACGTGTGGGTACAAACAGTCAACGTGTGGGTACAAACAGTCAACATGTGGGTACAAACAGTCAACGTGTGGGTACAGTCAACGTGTGGGTACAAACAGTCAATGTGTGGGTACAAACAGTCAACGTGTGGGTACAAACAGTCAACGTGTGGGTACAAACAGTCAACGTGTGGGTACAGTCACAGTGTGGGTACAAACAGTCAACGTGTGGGTACAAACAGTCAACGTGTGGGTACAGTCAACGTGTGGGTACAAACAGTCAATGTGTGGGTACAAACAGTCAACGTGTGGGTACAAACAATCAACGTGTGGGTACAAACAGTCAACTTGTGGGTACAAACAGTCAATGTGTGGGTACAAACAGTCAACGTGTGGGTACAAACAGTCACAATGTGTGGGTACAAACAGTCAACGTGTGGGTACAAACAGTCAACGTGTGGGTACAAACAGTCAACGGGTGGGTACAGTCACCATGGAGGTGAAAAAGAGGCATCGTGACGGAAACAGCGTGGCATAAAATAGGAGACATGTATCAAACTAAAGGTCAACATTCGGCGTTGGAATACCCCCCCCCTCTTCCAACAGTACCTGGCCGAGACACATGTTTTACTATGTGGAGGCAAGTTAGCTCTCAAGTGCCGTCAGATCACGACCAGCCGAGAGCATATCGACTAGGGTCCACTTTGTAGCTGGTCATAACTTACCAACCTGTTCGTCCGGTGCGATCAATCCTTCAGTAGCTCCAACTAGGGGAGTCATAAAAACGAATTGATTTTCAATTATCTTACATCATAGTCGATTTGTTAGGGCAGATCATTTTTATGTGGTGGTAAAAGAAATACATTATTTACCCAAAAAATAATGTGATGTAGCTCGAAGAACATTAGGAACAGGACTGACTAAAGTTATAAATACAGCTAGAAAGTATTGGCAGAAAGTATCGAGAAAATTACAAAAACTCAAATCATATCTCCGTCCTTAATGCAATGGCAAAGAGAGTTGTGCCTCTGTCTTAACCCCCACATGTATAAATCAATGTTCATAAAATAGAAATCTAAAACAAAAAAGTGTTCGCAAAAAAATTGTTGGCCAAAAAACTGTTCTGCTAAAGAAACTTGGTGAAACTTAGTAAACCGCGGAGAAGAAAAGCTTAGCGCAACAACAACAAAATAGAAAACTAAAATGACAATAGACCTGTCAATAACAGCAGAACTTGGTAATCCCCAAGTCACGAGCTAATTACAATGTTAATTGTTTAGCCATTATTTCCCATATGTCAGTCAATGTCCTATAAGCATAAGCAGACAAAAGCGCGGGTCGTTGTTCCCCCTGGAGTATGGGCAGGATCGTGAAGAAATGACATTCACCAGCACACCTTACACACAGATACGGACGTTAAAGGTAAACACGAACTGCCTTGTCTGGAGGTTCATATATGTCTACACTTTAGGGATGAGATTCACAACAAACCTCTGGTAACAAGAGACAGAAGACAAGAGTATAGAACATTTTAGAAAGCCTAAAATAATGCTCACTAAGGTGACTAGTTTTTAGCATTGGGTGGTAAGCAATAAATCATGGGCGCTCCTAACGGAACAGTAAAGATGTTTGTGGTGTGGTGTGGTACCAAAGGTTGGTGGCCCACCGCTGGGTGTAAACTTAGGGCTGGTCTTGGTCAAATCCACCAAGGTGTGTATCAATGCTTTAGCATTCACTTGCTCTCCTTAAACGTTACAGAGACCAGTCACCATTTAAAAAGAGGTCATGGCGAAGTAAAACAAGTTTTATGACGGAAGCCAAACTGACAGTTGCACTACCGATCACATTTGTTATTTCATAGAAAATTCCAAATCGATTCTCTCCCCTTGGCCGCCATCTTTCTTTCCCTTCTCATCACTCTGTCTATTAGAAAAAGGGGCGGCGGGGAGGCGCATGCTACAATAGTTTCAATGGCTTGTTCCAAGTCTATGTGTTGTCTTCTAACTTGAGCGTACAAAGGTGCCCAAAGTTAAGATATTCTCTCTGATCTTATTTGAGCTCTCTGCAAAGAATCTGACGCATGAAAATGTACACGCTCAAATGCGGTCAAGTCGAGTAGATGGGGCAGTAAGATATTTCATACAAACGTGTGTGTACCAACATTAAAACACGTTTACATTTGTCTTAGTCGCAAAGTTTTAATTGGTTGAAGTTTCCAAGAGAATTAATGTTTGTTTGCATGCGTTGGTTAACGCCAGTGTGCATACCTTGATATCAAATCAATTACGTCGTTCGTTAATACATCACGCCGGGGAGGGGTGGGTTGGGGAGTAATTAGATACTGACCTACTGGGATAGCCTGCAGAACAGTTCAACCAGTCTAATACAGCCAGAGGTGTCTTTAGCTCAGACATTAAGTCGATGATTCATTCCACCCCATTCTCCCCCCTTCACGTTCACACAGGTATACCCTGTTCTAAAACCCGATTGTAATTTTATTCCCTTTTCTTGCCTTTTGTTATTGTTTGGCCTTGTCAAGACGTCACGATCTCTGAGAAGATTTATGTTTCCATTAAAACTGACGCGTCAGTGCCATTTACCCATTCGAAGGTTCTTTGTGTGCTCTACCTCTGCTGACATCAATAACTCAACAAAAACACCTTTAGAGGTGTCTTAACTTTGCCTTTGATTCAAGTGGCCCGAGAGCTAATCACCACAACAATGGTGTTCTACAATAGTATGTAAAGCGCTTGTTTTTTTTAAATCTTCTAACACCAGAGCATTATTGTCAACGGATCAAAACAATTGCACAAATTACAGATAAGCGAGTCAATGACCTCCGCGTAATCTCAACTGTACAGGGAGTATACCCTGTTCTCAAGGGACAGCTACATTCGACGATACATTTTAGTACATTTATAGAGATCGGCATCAACGTTCTTCTTCTTCTGCGTTCTTAATTTAGTTTGTGGTGGAGGGTTTAAACAACAAGTCCAACTTCGTGTATGAATTGGACTGTGGTCACCAGATCCGCGGGTGCCCCATATAGTTTTTCCTTGAGTGGGGTGTATGTGGGCGAGAGTTTGGATCGCGCCTGGCTATTCAAGTTCTGAAGGACGTGTTGATGCGTGACTTGGGGAGTTTTCAAAAATCTCAAGATTTTCGTTATAACACAATTCTCAATTGCAGTTTGTTGGTCGACATCAATGTCCACATTCGATGTTGTCGTTGGTCGACATCAATGGCCATATTGGATGTTGTTGCAAACGTACTGCCTACACATGTTAGGACCTGTTGATTGGTATGGCCACCAGCTACAATCCTACCCTCTTCAGTGCCGTGACAAGCTCAGGTCTAGACCGTGTGTACACCACGCTGTACATCAACTGAAGGTGTCCAACACTAAACTTGTACTCTAGACCGTGTGTACACCACGCTGTACATCAACTGATGGTGTCCAACACTAAACTTGTACTCTAGACCGTGTGTACACCACGCTGTACATCAACTGATGGTGTCCAACACTAAACTTGTACTCTAGACCGTGTGTACACCACGCTGTACATCAACTGATGGTGTCCAACACTAAACTTGTACTCTAGACCGTGTGTACACCACGCTGTACATTAACTGATGGTGTCCAACACTAAACTTGTACTCTAGACCGTGTGTACACCACGCTGTACATCAACTGATGGTGTCCAACACTAAACTTGTAGGGTACTCTAGACCGTGTGTACACCACGCTGTACATCAACTGATGGTGTCCAACACTAAACTTGTAGGGTACTCTAGACCGTGTGTACACCACGTTGTACATCAACTGATGGTGTCCAACACTAAACTTGTACTCTAGACCGTGTGTACACCACGCTGTACATCAACTGATGGTGTCCAACACTAAACTTGTACTCTAGACCGTGTGTACACCACGCTGTACATCAACAGATGGTGTCCAACACTAAACTTGTACTCTAGACCGTGTGTACACCACGCTGTACATCAACTGATGGTGTCCAACACTAAACTTGTACTCTAGACCGTGTGTACACCACGCTGTACATCAACTGATGGTGTCCAACACTAAACTTGTACTCTAGACCGTGTGTACACCACGCTGTACATCAACTGATGGTGTCCAACACTAAACTTGTACTCTAGACCGTGTGTACACCACGCTGTACATTAACTGATGGTGTCCAACACTAAACTTGTACTCTAGACCGTGTGTACACCACGCTGTACATCAACTGATGGTGTCCAACACTAAACTTGTACTCTAGACCGTGTGTACACCACGCTGTACATAAACTGATGGTGTCCAACACTAAACTTGTACTCTAGACCGTGTGTACACCACGCTGTACATCAACTGATGGTGTCCAACACTAAACTTGTACTCTAGACCGTGTGTACACCACGCTGTACATCAACTGATGGTGTCCAACACTAAACTTGTACTCTAGACCGTGTGTACACCACGCTGTACATCAACTGATGGTGTCCAACACTAAACTTGTACTCTAGACCGTGTGTACACCACGCTGTACATCAACTGATGGTGTCCAACACTAAACTTGTACTCTAGACCGTGTGTACACCACGCTGTACATCAACTGATGGTGTCCAACACTAAACTTGTACTCTAGACCGTGTGTACACCACGCTGTACATTAACTGATGGTGTCCAACACTAAACTTGTACTCTAGACCGTGTGTACACCACGCTGTACATCAACTGATGGTGTCCAACACTAAACTTGTACTCTAGACCGTGTGTACACCACGCTGTACATAAACTGATGGTGTCCAACACTAAACTTGTACTCTAGACCGTGTGTACACCACGCTGTACATAAACTGATGGTGTCCAACACTAAACTTGTACTCTAGACCGTGTGTACACCACGCTGTACATCAACTGATGGTGTCCAACACTAAACTTGTACTCTAGACCGTGTGTACACCACGCTGTACATCAACTGATGGTGTCCAACACTAAACTTGTACTCTAGACCGTGTGTACACCACGCTGTACATCAACTGATGGTGTCCAACACTAAACTTGTACTCTAGACCGTGTGTACACCACGCTGTACATCAACTGATGGTGTCCAACACTAAACTTGTACTCTAGACCGTGTGTACACCACGCTGTACATCAACTGATGGTGTCCAACACTAAACTTGTACTCTAGACCGTGTGTACACCACGCTGTACATCAACTGATGGTGTCCAACACTAAACTTGTACTCTAGACCGTGTGTACACCACGCTGTACATCAACTGATGGTGTCCAACACTAAACTTGTAGGGTACTCTAGACCGTGTGTACACCACGCTGTACATCAACTGATGGTGTCCAACACTAAACTTGTAGGGTACTCTAGACCGTGTGTACACCACGCTGTACATCAACTGATGGTGTCCAACCCTAAACTTGTACTCTAGACCGTGTGTACACCACGCTGTACATCAACTGATGGTGTCCAAACACTAAACTTGTAGGGTACTCTAGACCGTGTGTACACCACGCTGTATATCAACTGATGGTGTCCAACACTAAACTTGTACTCTAGACCGTGTGTACACCACGCTGTACATCAACTGATGGTGTCCAACACTAAACTTGTAGGGTACTCTAGACCGTGTGTACACCACGCTGTACATCAACTGATGGTGTCCAAACACTAAACTTGTAGGGTACTCTAGACCGTGTGTACACCACGCTGTACATCAACTGATGGTGTCCAACACTAAACTTGTACTCTAGACCGTGTGTACACCACGCTGTACATCAACTGATGGTGTCAAACCCTAAACTTGTACTCTAGACCGTGTGTACACCACGCTGTACATCAACTGATGGTGTCCAACACTAAACTTGTAGGGTACTCTAGACCGTGTGTACATCACGCTGTACATCAACTGATGGTGTCCAACACTAAACTTGTACTCTAGACCGTGTGTACACCACGCTGTACATCAACTGATGGTGTCCAACACTAAACTTGTACTCTAGACCGTGTGTACACCACGCTGTACATCAACTGATGGTGTCCAACACTAAACTTGTAGGGTACTCTAGACCGTGTGTACACCACGCTGTACATCAACTGATGGTGTCCAACACTAAACTTGTAGGGTACTCTAGACCGTGTGTACACCACGCTGTACATCAACTGATGGTGTCCAACACTAAACTTGTAGGGTACTCTAGACCGTGTGTACACCACGCTGTACATCAACTGATGGTGTCCAACACTAAACTTGTACTCTAGACCGTGTGTACACCACGCTGTACATCAACTGATGGTGTCCAACCCTAAACTTGTACTCTAGACCGTGTGTACACCACGCTGTACATCAACTGATGGTGTCCAACACTAAACTTGTAGGGTACTCTAGACCGTATGTACACCACACTGTACATCAACTGATGGTGTCCAACACTAAACTTGTACTCTAGACCGTGTGTACACCACGCTGTACATCAACTGATGGTGTCCAACACTAAACTTGTAGGGTACTCTAGACCGTGTGTACACCACGCTGTACATCAACTGATGGTGTCCAACAATAAACTTGTAGGGTACTCTAGACCGTGTGTACACCACGCTGTACATCAACTGATGGTGTCCAACACTAAACTTGTACTCTAGACCGTGTGTACACCACGCTGTACATCAACTGATGGTGTCCAACCCTAAACTTGTACTCTAGACCGTGTGTACACCACGCTGTACATCAACTGATGGTGTCCAAACACTAAACTTGTAGGGTACTCTAGACCGTGTGTACACCACGCTGTATATCAACTGATGGTGTCCAACCCTAAACTTGTACTCTAGACCGTGTGTACACCACGCTGTACATCAACTGATGGTGTCCAACACTAAACTTGTAGGGTACTCTAGACCGTGTGTACACCACGCTGTACATCAACTGATGGTGTCCAAACACTAAACTTGTAGGGTACTCTAGACCGTGTGTACACCACGCTGTACATCAACTGATGGTGTCCAACACTAAACTTGTACTCTAGACCGTATGTACACCACGCTGTACATCAACTGATGGTGTCCAACCCTAAACTTGTACTCTAGACCGTGTGTACACCACGCTGTACATCAACTGATGGTGTCCAACACTAAACTTGTACTCTAGACCGTGTGTACACCACGCTGTACATCAACTGATGGTGTCCAACACTAAACTTGTATAGTACTCTAGACCGTGTGTACACCACGCTGTACATCAACTGATGGTGTCCAACACTAAACTTGTACTCTAGACCGTGTGTACACCACGCTGTACATAAACTGATGGTGTCCAACACTAAACTTGTACTCTAGACCGTGTGTACACCACGCTGTACATCAACTGATGGTGTCCAACACTAAACTTGTACTCTAGACCGTGTGTACACCACGCTGTACATCAACTGATGGTGTCCAACACTAAACTTGTACTCTAGACCGTGTGTACACCACGCTGTACATCAACTGATGGTGTCCAACACTAAACTTGTACTCTAGACCGTGTGTACACCACGCTGTACATCAACTGATGGTGTCCAACACTAAACTTGTACTCTAGACCGTGTGTACACCACGCTGTACATCAACTGATGGTGTCCAACACTAAACTTGTACTCTAGACCGTGTGTACACCACGCTGTACATTAACTGATGGTGTCCAACACTAAACTTGTACTCTAGACCGTGTGTACACCACGCTGTACATCAACTGATGGTGTCCAACACTAAACTTGTACTCTAGACCGTGTGTACACCACGCTGTACATAAACTGATGGTGTCCAACACTAAACTTGTACTCTAGACCGTGTGTACACCACGCTGTACATAAACTGATGGTGTCCAACACTAAACTTGTACTCTAGACCGTGTGTACACCACGCTGTACATCAACTGATGGTGTCCAACACTAAACTTGTACTCTAGACCGTGTGTACACCACGCTGTACATCAACTGATGGTGTCCAACACTAAACTTGTACTCTAGACCG
This sequence comes from Physella acuta, assembly GCF_028476545.2. Lineage (NCBI taxonomy): Eukaryota > Metazoa > Mollusca > Gastropoda > Physidae > Physella > Physella acuta. The sequence continues at coordinate 89,615 of NW_026733313.1, forward strand.
TGTGTACACCACGCTGTACATCAACTGATGGTGTCCAACACTAAACTTGTACTCTAGACCGTGTGTACACCACGCTGTACATCAACTGATGGTGTCCAACACTAAACTTGTACTCTAGACCGTGTGTACACCACGCTGTACATCAACTGATGGTGTCCAACACTAAACTTGTACTCTAGACCGTGTGTACACCACGCTGTACATCAACTGATGGTGTCCAACACTAAACTTGTACTCTAGACCGTGTGTACACCACGCTGTACATCAACTGATGGTGTCCAACACTAAACTTGTAGGGTACTCTAGACCGTGTGTACACCACGCTGTACATCAACTGATGGTGTCCAACACTAAACTTGTAGGGTACTCTAGACCGTGTGTACACCACGCTGTACATCAACTGATGGTGTCCAACCCTAAACTTGTACTCTAGACCGTGTGTACACCACGCTGTACATCAACTGATGGTGTCCAAACACTAAACTTGTAGGGTACTCTAGACCGTGTGTACACCACGCTGTATATCAACTGATGGTGTCCAACACTAAACTTGTACTCTAGACCGTGTGTACACCACGCTGTACATCAACTGATGGTGTCCAACACTAAACTTGTAGGGTACTCTAGACCGTGTGTACACCACGCTGTACATCAACTGATGGTGTCCAAACACTAAACTTGTAGGGTACTCTAGACCGTGTGTACACCACGCTGTACATCAACTGATGGTGTCCAACACTAAACTTGTACTCTAGACCGTGTGTACACCACGCTGTACATCAACTGATGGTGTCAAACCCTAAACTTGTACTCTAGACCGTGTGTACACCACGCTGTACATCAACTGATGGTGTCCAACACTAAACTTGTAGGGTACTCTAGACCGTGTGTACATCACGCTGTACATCAACTGATGGTGTCCAACACTAAACTTGTACTCTAGACCGTGTGTACACCACGCTGTACATCAACTGATGGTGTCCAACACTAAACTTGTACTCTAGACCGTGTGTACACCACGCTGTACATCAACTGATGGTGTCCAACACTAAACTTGTAGGGTACTCTAGACCGTGTGTACACCACGCTGTACATCAACTGATGGTGTCCAACACTAAACTTGTAGGGTACTCTAGACCGTGTGTACACCACGCTGTACATCAACTGATGGTGTCCAACACTAAACTTGTAGGGTACTCTAGACCGTGTGTACACCACGCTGTACATCAACTGATGGTGTCCAACACTAAACTTGTACTCTAGACCGTGTGTACACCACGCTGTACATCAACTGATGGTGTCCAACCCTAAACTTGTACTCTAGACCGTGTGTACACCACGCTGTACATCAACTGATGGTGTCCAACACTAAACTTGTAGGGTACTCTAGACCGTATGTACACCACACTGTACATCAACTGATGGTGTCCAACACTAAACTTGTACTCTAGACCGTGTGTACACCACGCTGTACATCAACTGATGGTGTCCAACACTAAACTTGTAGGGTACTCTAGACCGTGTGTACACCACGCTGTACATCAACTGATGGTGTCCAACAATAAACTTGTAGGGTACTCTAGACCGTGTGTACACCACGCTGTACATCAACTGATGGTGTCCAACACTAAACTTGTACTCTAGACCGTGTGTACACCACGCTGTACATCAACTGATGGTGTCCAACCCTAAACTTGTACTCTAGACCGTGTGTACACCACGCTGTACATCAACTGATGGTGTCCAAACACTAAACTTGTAGGGTACTCTAGACCGTGTGTACACCACGCTGTATATCAACTGATGGTGTCCAACCCTAAACTTGTACTCTAGACCGTGTGTACACCACGCTGTACATCAACTGATGGTGTCCAACACTAAACTTGTAGGGTACTCTAGACCGTGTGTACACCACGCTGTACATCAACTGATGGTGTCCAAACACTAAACTTGTAGGGTACTCTAGACCGTGTGTACACCACGCTGTACATCAACTGATGGTGTCCAACACTAAACTTGTACTCTAGACCGTATGTACACCACGCTGTACATCAACTGATGGTGTCCAACCCTAAACTTGTACTCTAGACCGTGTGTACACCACGCTGTACATCAACTGATGGTGTCCAACACTAAACTTGTACTCTAGACCGTGTGTACACCACGCTGTACATCAACTGATGGTGTCCAACACTAAACTTGTATAGTACTCTAGACCGTGTGTACACCACGCTGTACATCAACTGATGGTGTCCAACACTAAACTTGTACTCTAGACCGTGTGTACACCACGCTGTACATCAACTGATGGTGTCCAACACTAAACTTGTACTCTAGACCGTGTGTATACCACGCTGTACATCAACTGATGGTGTCCAACACTAAACTTGTAGGGTACTCTAGACCGTGTGTACACCACGCTGTACATCAACTGATGGTGTCCAACACTAAACTTGTAGGGTACTCTAGACCGTGTGTACACCACGCTGTACATCAACTGATGGTGTCCAACACTAAACTTGTAGGGTACTCTAGACCGTGTGTACACCACGCTGTACATCAACTGATGGTGTCCAACACTAAACTTGTACTCTAGACCGTGTGTACACCACGCTGTACATCAACTGATGGTGTCCAACCCTAAACTTGTACTCTAGACCGTGTGTACACCACGCTGTACATCAACTGATGGTGTCCAACACTAAACTTGTAGGGTACTCTAGACCGTATGTACACCACACTGTACATCAACTGATGGTGTCCAACACTAAACTTGTACTCTAGACCGTGTGTACACCACGCTGTACATCAACTGATGGTGTCCAACACTAAACTTGTACTCTAGACCGTGTGTACACCACGCTGTACATCAACTGATGGTGTCCAACACTAAACTTGTAGGGTACTCTAGACCGTGTGTACACCACGCTGTACATCAACTGATGGTGTCCAACACTAAACTTGTAGGGTACTCTAGACCGTGTGTACACCACGTTGTACATCAACTGATGGTGTCCAACACTAAACTTGTACTCTAGACCGTGTGTACACCACGCTGTACATCAACTGATGGTGTCCAACACTAAACTTGTACTCTAGACCGTGTGTACACCACGCTGTACATCAACTGATGGTGTCCAACACTAAACTTGTACTCTAGACCGTGTGTACACCACGCTGTACATCAACTGATGGTGTCCAACACTAAACTTGTACTCTAGACCGTGTGTACACCACGCTGTACATCAACTGATGGTGTCCAACACTAAACTTGTACTCTAGACCGTGTGTACACCACGCTGTACATCAACTGATGGTGTCCAACACTAAACTTGTACTCTAGACCGTGTGTACACCACGCTGTACATCAACTGATGGTGTCCAACACTAAACTTGTACTCTAGACCGTGTGTACACCACGCTGTACATTAACTGATGGTGTCCAACACTAAACTTGTACTCTAGACCGTGTGTACACCACGCTGTACATCAACTGATGGTGTCCAACACTAAACTTGTACTCTAGACCGTGTGTACACCACACTGTACATAAACTGATGGTGTCCAACACTAAACTTGTACTCTAGACCGTGTGTACACCACGCTGTACATCAACTGATGGTGTCCAACACTAAACTTGTACTCTAGACCGTGTGTACACCACGCTGTACATCAACTGATGGTGTCCAACACTAAACTTGTACTCTAGACCGTGTGTACACCACGCTGTACATCAACTGATGGTGTCCAACACTAAACTTGTACTCTAGACCGTGTGTACACCACGCTGTACATCAACTGATGGTGTCCAACACTAAACTTGTACTCTAGACCGTGTGTACACCACGCTGTACATCAACTGATGGTGTCCAACACTAAACTTGTACTCTAGACCGTGTGTACACCACGCTGTACATCAACTGATGGTGTCCAACACTAAACTTGTACTCTAGACCGTGTGTACACCACGCTGTACATCAACTGATGGTGTCCAACACTAAACTTGTACTCTAGACCGTGTGTACACCACGCTGTACATCAACTGATGGTGTCCAACACTAAACTTGTACTCTAGACCGTGTGTACACCACGCTGTACATCAACTGATGGTGTCCAACACTAAACTTGTATAGTACTCTAGACCGTGTGTACACCACGCTGTACATCAACTGATGGTGTCCAACACTAAACTTGTACTCTAGACCGTGTGTACACCACGCTGTACATCAACTGATGGTGTCCAACACTAAACTTGTACTCTAGACCGTGTGTATACCACGCTGTACATCAACTGATGGTGTCCAACACTAAACTTGTAGGGTACTCTAGACCGTGTGTACACCACGCTGTACATCAACTGATGGTGTCCAACACTAAACTTGTAGGGTACTCTAGACCGTGTGTACACCACGCTGTACATCAACTGATGGTGTCCAACACTAAACTTGTAGGGTACTCTAGACCGTGTGTACACCACGCTGTACATCAACTGATGGTGTCCAACACTAAACTTGTACTCTAGACCGTGTGTACACCACGCTGTACATCAACTGATGGTGTCCAACCCTAAACTTGTACTCTAGACCGTGTGTACACCACGCTGTACATCAACTGATGGTGTCCAACACTAAACTTGTAGGGTACTCTAGACCGTATGTACACCACACTGTACATCAACTGATGGTGTCCAACACTAAACTTGTACTCTAGACCGTGTGTACACCACGCTGTACATCAACTGATGGTGTCCAACACTAAACTTGTACTCTAGACCGTGTGTACACCACGCTGTACATCAACTGATGGTGTCCAACACTAAACTTGTAGGGTACTCTAGACCGTGTGTACACCACGCTGTACATCAACTGATGGTGTCCAACACTAAACTTGTAGGGTACTCTAGACCGTGTGTACACCACGTTGTACATCAACTGATGGTGTCCAACACTAAACTTGTACTCTAGACCGTGTGTACACCACGCTGTACATCAACTGATGGTGTCCAACACTAAACTTGTACTCTAGACCGTGTGTACACCACGCTGTACATCAACTGATGGTGTCCAACACTAAACTTGTACTCTAGACCGTGTGTACACCACGCTGTACATCAACTGATGGTGTCCAACACTAAACTTGTACTCTAGACCGTGTGTACACCACGCTGTACATCAACTGATGGTGTCCAACACTAAACTTGTACTCTAGACCGTGTGTACACCACGCTGTACATCAACTGATGGTGTCCAACACTAAACTTGTACTCTAGACCGTGTGTACACCACGCTGTACATCAACTGATGGTGTCCAACACTAAACTTGTACTCTAGACCGTGTGTACACCACGCTGTACATTAACTGATGGTGTCCAACACTAAACTTGTACTCTAGACCGTGTGTACACCACGCTGTACATCAACTGATGGTGTCCAACACTAAACTTGTACTCTAGACCGTGTGTACACCACACTGTACATAAACTGATGGTGTCCAACACTAAACTTGTACTCTAGACCGTGTGTACACCACGCTGTACATCAACTGATGGTGTCCAACACTAAACTTGTACTCTAGACCGTGTGTACACCACGCTGTACATCAACTGATGGTGTCCAACACTAAACTTGTACTCTAGACCGTGTGTACACCACGCTGTACATCAACTGATGGTGTCCAACACTAAACTTGTACTCTAGACCGTGTGTACACCACGCTGTACATCAACTGATGGTGTCCAACACTAAACTTGTACTCTAGACCGTGTGTACACCACGCTGTACATCAACTGATGGTGTCCAACACTAAACTTGTACTCTAGACCGTGTGTACACCACGCTGTACATCAACTGATGGTGTCCAACACTAAACTTGTACTCTAGACCGTGTGTACACCACGCTGTACATCAACTGATGGTGTCCAACACTAAACTTGTACTCTAGACCGTGTGTACACCACGCTGTACATCAACTGATGGTGTCCAACACTAAACTTGTAGGGTACTCTAGACCGTGTGTACACCACGCTGTACATCAACTGATGGTGTCCAACACTAAACTTGTACTCTAGACCGTGTGTACACCACGCTGTACATCAACTGATGGTGTCCAACCCTAAACTTGTACTCTAGACCGTGTGTACACCACGCTGTACATCAACTGATGGTGTCCAAACACTAAACTTGTAGGGTACTCTAGACCGTGTGTACACCACGCTGTATATCAACTGATGGTGTCCAACACTAAACTTGTACTCTAGACCGTGTGTACACCACGCTGTACATCAACTGATGGTGTCCAACACTAAACTTGTAGGGTACTCTAGACCGTGTGTACACCACGCTGTACATCAACTGATGGTGTCCAAACACTAAACTTGTAGGGTACTCTAGACCGTGTGTACACCACGCTGTACATCAACTGATGGTGTCCAACACTAAACTTGTACTCTAGACCGTATGTACACCACGCTGTACATCAACTGATGGTGTCCAACCCTAAACTTGTACTCTAGACCGTGTGTACACCACGCTGTACATCAACTGATGGTGTCCAACACTAAACTTGTACTCTAGACCGTGTGTACACCACGCTGTACATCAACTGATGGTGTCCAACACTAAACTTGTATAGTACTCTAGACCGTGTGTACACCACGCTGTACATCAACTGATGGTGTCCAACACTAAACTTGTACTCTAGACCGTGTGTACACCACGCTGTACATCAACTGATGGTGTCCAACACTAAACTTGTACTCTAGACCGTGTGTATACCACGCTGTACATCAACTGATGGTGTCCAACACTAAACTTGTAGGGTACTCTAGACCGTGTGTACACCACGCTGTACATCAACTGATGGTGTCCAACACTAAACTTGTAGGGTACTCTAGACCGTGTGTACACCACGCTGTACATCAACTGATGGTGTCCAACACTAAACTTGTAGGGTACTCTAGACCGTGTGTACACCACGCTGTACATCAACTGATGGTGTCCAACACTAAACTTGTACTCTAGACCGTGTGTACACCACGCTGTACATCAACTGATGGTGTCCAACCCTAAACTTGTACTCTAGACCGTGTGTACACCACGCTGTACATCAACTGATGGTGTCCAACACTAAACTTGTAGGGTACTCTAGACCGTATGTACACCACACTGTACATCAACTGATGGTGTCCAACACTAAACTTGTACTCTAGACCGTGTGTACACCACGCTGTACATCAACTGATGGTGTCCAACACTAAACTTGTACTCTAGACCGTGTGTACACCACGCTGTACATCAACTGATGGTGTCCAACACTAAACTTGTAGGGTACTCTAGACCGTGTGTACACCACGCTGTACATCAACTGATGGTGTCCAACACTAAACTTGTAGGGTACTCTAGACCGTGTGTACACCACGTTGTACATCAACTGATGGTGTCCAACACTAAACTTGTACTCTAGACCGTGTGTACACCACGCTGTACATCAACTGATGGTGTCCAACACTAAACTTGTACTCTAGACCGTGTGTACACCACGCTGTACATCAACTGATGGTGTCCAACACTAAACTTGTACTCTAGACCGTGTGTACACCACGCTGTACATCAACTGATGGTGTCCAACACTAAACTTGTACTCTAGACCGTGTGTACACCACGCTGTACATCAACTGATGGTGTCCAACACTAAACTTGTACTCTAGACCGTGTGTACACCACGCTGTACATCAACTGATGGTGTCCAACACTAAACTTGTACTCTAGACCGTGTGTACACCACGCTGTACATCAACTGATGGTGTCCAACACTAAACTTGTACTCTAGACCGTGTGTACACCACGCTGTACATTAACTGATGGTGTCCAACACTAAACTTGTACTCTAGACCGTGTGTACACCACGCTGTACATCAACTGATGGTGTCCAACACTAAACTTGTACTCTAGACCGTGTGTACACCACACTGTACATAAACTGATGGTGTCCAACACTAAACTTGTACTCTAGACCGTGTGTACACCACGCTGTACATCAACTGATGGTGTCCAACACTAAACTTGTACTCTAGACCGTGTGTACACCACGCTGTACATCAACTGATGGTGTCCAACACTAAACTTGTACTCTAGACCGTGTGTACACCACGCTGTACATCAACTGATGGTGTCCAACACTAAACTTGTACTCTAGACCGTGTGTACACCACGCTGTACATCAACTGATGGTGTCCAACACTAAACTTGTACTCTAGACCGTGTGTACACCACGCTGTACATCAACTGATGGTGTCCAACACTAAACTTGTACTCTAGACCGTGTGTACACCACGCTGTACATCAACTGATGGTGTCCAACACTAAACTTGTACTCTAGACCGTGTGTACACCACGCTGTACATCAACTGATGGTGTCCAACACTAAACTTGTACTCTAGACCGTGTGTACACCACGCTGTACATCAACTGATGGTGTCCAACACTAAACTTGTAGGGTACTCTAGACCGTGTGTACACCACGCTGTACATCAACTGATGGTGTCCAACACTAAACTTGTACTCTAGACCGTGTGTACACCACGCTGTACATCAACTGATGGTGTCCAACCCTAAACTTGTACTCTAGACCGTGTGTACACCACGCTGTACATCAACTGATGGTGTCCAAACACTAAACTTGTAGGGTACTCTAGACCGTGTGTACACCACGCTGTATATCAACTGATGGTGTCCAACACTAAACTTGTACTCTAGACCGTGTGTACACCACGCTGTACATCAACTGATGGTGTCCAACACTAAACTTGTAGGGTACTCTAGACCGTGTGTACACCACGCTGTACATCAACTGATGGTGTCCAAACACTAAACTTGTAGGGTACTCTAGACCGTGTGTACACCACGCTGTACATCAACTGATGGTGTCCAACACTAAACTTGTACTCTAGACCGTGTGTACACCACGCTGTACATCAACTGATGGTGTCCAACCCTAAACTTGTACTCTAGACCGTGTGTACCACACGCTGTACATCAACTGATGGTGTCCAAACACTAAACTTGTAGGGTACTCTAGACCGTGTGTACACCACGCTGTACATCAACTGATGGTGTCCCAAACACTAAACTTGTAGGGTACTCTAGACCGTGTGTACACCACGCTGTACATCAACTGATGGTGTCCAACACTAAACTTGTACTCTAGACCGTGTGTACACCACGCTGTACATCAACTGATGTGTCCAACACTAAACTTGTAGGGTACTCTAGACCGTGTGTACACCACGCTGTACATCAACTGATGGTGTCCAACACTAAACTTGTAGGGTACTCTAGACCGTGTGTACACCACGCTGTACATCAACTGATGGTGTCCAACACTAAACTTGTAGGGTACTCTAGACCGTGTGTACACCACGCTGTACATCAACTGATGGTGTCCAACACTAAACTTGTACTCTAGACCGTGTGTACACCACGCTGTACATCAACTGATGGTGTCCAACCCTAAACTTGTACTCTAGACCGTGTGTACACCACGCTGTACATCAACTGATGGTGTCCAACACTAAACTTGTAGGGTACTCTAGACCGTATGTACACCACACTGTACATCAACTGATGGTGTCCAACACTAAACTTGTACTCTAGACCGTGTGTACACCACGCTGTACATCAACTGATGGGTGTCCAACACTAAACTTGTAGGGTACTCTAGACCGTGTGTACACCACGCTGTACATCAACTGATGGTGTCCAACACTAAACTTGTAGGGTTACTCTAGACCGTGTGTACACCACGCTGTACATCAACTGATGGTGTCCAACACTAAACTTGTACTCTAGACCGTGTGTACACCACGCCTGTACATCAACTGATGGTGTCCAACCCTAAACTTGTACTCTAGACCGTGTGTACACCACGCTGTACATCACCTGATGGTGTCCAAACACTAAACTTGTAGGGTACTCTAGACCGTGTGTACACCACGCTGTATATCAACTGATGGTGTCCAACCCTAAACTTGTACTCTAGACCGTGTGTACACCACGCTGTACATCAACTGATGGTGTCCAACACTAAA
>NW_026733314.1:0-28177 GCF_028476545.2 Physella acuta
GTTAGGTTTAAGGCAACTGTATAATGTATTTGCTTACGAATAATTGAATTAGAAAATGTTATAAACAAAACTTCATACATAATTACTTTGTATATACAGTTTGAATCATGTGATTAGTTTTAAAAAAATACAATACAGAAACAAATACAACTGATGTGGCACCTCTATTTAAATTTACTTATGAGCAAATTGCGTAGTGGTGGAGAAATTTTGACAAGGTCAACAACGTCATCACGATGAAGTAGTAGTATTCTTACAGTTTGGGCGATAGTGATTACGATTACAAATTATATGAAACAGTTACAACCCCCCCCCCCCCCCTCCCCCATGGACCCCTCTGTAAAAAAAATATTGTCATAATACCATTGCTACTTATTTAAATCTATTTCTGTAATATATATTTGTGTAATATATATTTGTGTAATATATATGTATGTTTAGAACAATCATCTAAAAACTGACGCTATGTTCACTCTGAGTTGGTTATCTCCCCCCCCCCCCCAAACACGCCCCGAACTGATCTGTTAAGTACATGTAGAAAAACGCGTAATGATGTACCAAAGTACCATGCCGCCAGAAAATTAGCTTTTTAAACATAAAACTCTGTGAATATTGTTTTTGCAATTACCAGTAAAAAGGTGTGTGATCAATACAGTGATCTAATCCATACCTATCACTTAAAAAATATCTTTAAAGAACACAAAGAAGCAGTAGTTAATTCAAATATATTATCTGAACTAAAAGACAGATATTAAGTTAAATATAGGCTGTTATTCCGAATGTTTATCTACTCTATCGAAAAGCGTGGTTTTATACCATTTCTGATTTTAAAAACTGTCATTATGTTATAATACTTTAGCATTTATGATGACGATATATTAAATTGTGATTATAGACAAAAACATTTTGTAAACACGAATAGTGTTGAACAATTTCATTATATTCTAAAGTAATTATTTATTTGTTTTGACATTTATAATTAAATGTGTAGATATATACATATTTATATTAAGAGAGTGATTATTTCCCCTATTTCACTTGTTAAAAAATTTCCCAGGAATTATTATGTAAGAAATTTTTTTACAAGAATTACAAAACAGATTGTGTTTCTTTCATTGTTTTTGGTTGTAGTATATATATATATATATATATATATATATATATATATATATATATATATATATATATATATATATATATATTGTTTTGTTTTGTTTAGATTGATACAATTTTTGTTTTGTCGGCCTACATTGTGTGTTTTTTCTTATCTCTTCAGAGTGCTACTTTAAATTTATATTACATCATAGCGAAGTAATGACATACAGCTAGTAATTATATATATATATATATATATATATATATATATATATATATATATATATATATATATATATATATATATATATATATATATATATATATATATATATATATATATATATATATATAATACACGTATATAGAACGTGTTAAAAATTCGGCGCCTTTTTTTTTGCTCTTTTCTCTCCCCCTACAACTAAAACCTGGATACGCCTCTGGTACTGAACCCCCACCAGTTTCATATGCGCATTCGTCGAACCTTGCTAATAGCTCTTTCGTCCGCACTGATAAAATCCGTTCGCTATTCAAATGAGTCAACTGACTCACCGAAACCCTTGGTTCGACCGCACCCAGGTTAAGAAATTGTTCCAAATAAAGTCTATTTAAAAATGCGAAATGATGGCTAAACTTAAGTTTCGTATTTTACTTTCTGAGGCCACACCCCCTCCTCACCTCATCTCTAACACAACACAACGTCACGCCCCTCACACTAGGTTAGATTCAACGACCTCTCACCAAATACAATATGGAGAATTATAAGCATACTCTTAAAAATAGCTGTCTACTTAAAAAGTTAATCACAATTTCTTGAGAGGCTAGTGTGAAAAAATGAAAATACAAGTGTGACACCATTAAAAAAAAAAAACTTTTTTTTTTGAATAATAAAACTTCCCAAAGTTATATGTCCATAAAACAAAAAACATGAAAGGACTTTAAATAAGCCGAGAGCAATCTCCCCTAGATTTTCTTAAAAATTCTTATATAACACTACGGGGTATGGCAAATCGGGATATAGACATGATTTTTAATCCATTTTTATTACTTAAACTTAAAAAAATAGAATAGAATATCATAGAAAAAAGAATTGCGCACCAGGTGAAAAACAATATGTGTATAATTAAACTATTTAATAGTGCGGAATATTATTTGTACATTATAAATTCATATGCGTTTTTTGAGAAATCGGAATTAGCGTAGATTACTACTTCCGATAAACGGAAATTACTCAAAATTTGACAGAAGGTAGAGAATTAGATATTTTACTAATATGTGAATTTTCGTTTATCTATCTAAAACAGTACTTAAGTTATATAGGATTTTGAAAAATTAAAAGTAGAAAAGTTCCTAATCCGGTTATCGGAAATCGCTGAGAAGTTGATACAGAACTACAAATTTGATATAATACTTATATATGAAATTTCATCAACCTAGCTGTATTGGTACTCAAGTTATCATGTTCACACACACACACACACACACACACACAAGCACACATACATACGGACAAAATTGCAAAACTAGGTTTTTTCGACTCAGGGAGGTGTAAAGCGTCGAGATCTGTGAAAATCTCGAGTTTATTATTATTATTTTTTGCACGATTCCTCTAGACTTCGTATACAAGAAAGGAAAAAATGACATACACGTTTTACTAACTAGATTCTGTTATGTCCTCTATTAATAGAATAGGAATTGACGGCGTGCGGGAAATGCCTAGGTGTATTTATAGCACTGTGATCACACGTATACCTGTCTTTAGGTATATCTTATCAAATAAAATTGTATTTCCAATATCAACAATCGACTTACTATATATATATATATATATATATATATATATATATATATATATATATATATATATATATATATATATATATATATATAGGCCTACATTAGGTATTTTTTAGTTGACTTGAAGTCATAAAGGTGTTGTTAAGAGCAAGGTCGCTGACTTAGGTCAGACTCAAGTTCGGCTCCTAGACCTGATTCAGTAGGACAATAACAAACAAAAAAGGTTGACTGTAAGGTCATGTTCAGTCTTGACTATAAGGCCATGTTCAGTATATATATAATATATATATATATATATATATATATATATATATATATATATATATATATATATATATATATATATATATATACATATATATATATATATATATATATATATACATATATATATATATATATACATATATATATATATATATATGTATATATATATATATATATATATATGTATATATATATATATATATATATATATATATATATATATATATATATATGTATATATATATATATATATATATATATATATATATATATATATATATATATATATATATATATATATATATATATATATGTATATATATATATATATATGTATATATATATATATATATATATAAAGCAATGTATGTGTGTGTGTCTGTGTGTCTTTTATGCATTACCACACCTCTTATCACATCGCCGTGAAACTTTGGGAAGTTGTTGAGAATATTCCTGGGGAGGTTTCTGCGAAAAAAAAAATTTCAAATTCGCAGGGGTGGCGCCCCAGCAGGGCGCGATTTGTTTTTCTCTATATACGGTATAAAAAATAAAAGTCTATTTTGATTTCACACTGTTCATCCGATAGGCATGAAACCTTGGGGAGTTTATTAGAACACTCTAGGGAAGAGTTCTGTACAAAAATCATTTTTAATTTCGCAAGGGCGGCGCCACGGGAGGGTGCGATTTTTCTCTATATACGCTATATAAAAATAATAAAAGTGAACTGCCGTGACACTGTTCACACGATCGCCATGAAACTTTAGGAAGTTGTTGAGAATATTCCTGGGAAGGTTTCTGCGAAAAAAAATATTTCAAATTCGCAGGGGTGGCGCCCCGACACGGCGCGATTTGTTTTTTTCTATATACGGTATAAAAAATAAAAGTCGATTTTGGTTTGACATCGTTCATCCGATAGCCATGAGACTTTGGGGAGTTCATTATACCACTCTAGGGAAGGGTTCTGTAAAAAAGAAATTTTTAATTTCGCAAGGGCGGCGCCACAGGAGGGTCCGATTTTTCTCTATTTACGGTTTATAAAAATAAGTCGATTTTGGTGTGACACCGTTATCCGATAGCCATGAGACTTTGGGGGAGTTGATTAGAACAATTCAGGGTAGGGTACTGTAAAAAATTCCTTTTTTCATTTCGCAAGGGCGGCGCCACGGGCGGCTGCGATTTTTCTCTATATACGGTTTATAAAATTTCGGTTTCACACCGTTCATCCGTGTACCATGAAACTTTGGGGAGATGATTAGATCACTCAATGGTAGGGTTCTGCAAAAAAATATTGTTTAATATTGCAAGGGCGGCGCCCCCCGGGGGAGCGATTTTTTTCCTCTATACACGGTATATAAAAAATAAATCTCGGATGCGGTTCATCCGAGTGCCATGAAACTTTAGGAAGTAGATGAGAATACTCCCGAGAATATTTCTGCAAAAAAGAAAACTAAAGCTTCTTACGGGCGGCGCCATATAGGGTACAACTTTCGTCAATACACGGTTTGGCGCCCAGAGTTTTAGAGCAACTAAGTTGGCACTTGGCATCCGTTAATCGAGCGTCCTGCATAGCGAGTAATGGGTACTACTATATTCAGCGGTAAAACTACAACAGGCTTCTAAAATTAACTTTGTAACGCGAGGAAATCCTTCTGTACAGTTTCGTCACCTTGCGAAAGATGAAAAAATAACTTTTTGAATATGAGGAGCCTACTGTAGAGTTTCGTCACTTAGCGAATGATGCAATAAGCATCTATTATTAGACAATCCAGTCAGAAATTGAGATCGAGCACCTAATAATAGACCATTAGTAACGCTAGCATATTGCATCAGTCACACTGATATTTAAAACACGTCAAATAATTTTTTTTTACGTGTTAAAGAAATAAATCCTGTTCATTTGTGTCACTTTAGCGAATGACGAAATCTGCATCATTTTTAACATGATGCTATTTGGCCGATGGCGCCTGTTAGTTTTAAGGAGCCAGGGGTCGTACGCCGCGCCTATGCGGTAGTGAAATCGGGGGGTGGGGGGGGGGGTGGGGGCCCTGAGAGCGCCCCTCTACGTCTCTGACACAGAGGCGGTCACCGAAGTGTGTTATACCATATTATTTCAGTGAGTGATTAATGTACACTCAATGTTTTCATGCGGTAGTGTAGGTAAACCCGTGTCCTGATATTGATGATCCAAGAACAGGCATTGTTTACATTTAAATAACTCATTTTTAGAAAAGAAGGTCACGCGTCTAAGAACATATAATTATAATTGATAACGCGTTGGTGAAATCCTAAGATATTTCGTCAAACTTTCTTCTATCCCCGCGGCAACGCGCGGGGGTCGGGTACGCTAGCAATGTATGTGTGTTTGTGTGTGTGTTTGTCCTTTATGCATTACTACACCTCTCATCACATCGCCGTGAAACTTTGGGAAGTTGTTGAGAATATTCCTGGGGAGGTTTCTGTGAAAAAAAAATTCAAATTCGCAGGGGTGGCGCCCCGGCAGGGCGCGATTTGTTTTTCTCTATATACGGTATATTAAAAAAAAGTCGATTTTGGTTTGACATCGTTCATCCGATAGCCATGAGACTTTGGGGAGTTCATTATAACACTCTAGGGAAGGGTTCTGTAAAAAAAAAATTTTTAATTTCGCAAGGGTGGCGCCACGGGAGGGTGCGATTTTCCTCTATATATGGTATATAAAAATAATAAAAGTGAATTGCAGTGACACCGTTCATCCGATTGGCATGAAACTTTGGGAAAGAGTTGAATTTATTCCTGGGAAGGTTTCTGCGGTAAAAACCTTTTCAAATTTGCAGGGGTGGCGCCCCATCAGGGCGCGACTTATTTTTTCTCTATATACGATATATAAAAATAAAAGTCGATTTTGGTTTGACACCATTCATCCGATCGCCATCAAACTTTGGTGAGTTCATTAGAACACTTTGGGGAAGGGTTCTGTAAAAAATCATTTTTAATTTCACAAGGGCGGCGCCACGGGAGGGTGCGATTTTTCTCTATATACTGTATATAAAAATAATAAAAGTGAATTGCCGTGACACCGTTCACACGATCGCCATGACACTTTGGGAAGAAGCTGAATTTATCTCTTGGGGAGGTTTCTGCGCTAAAAACATTTTCAAACTCGCATGGGTGGCGCCCAGGCAGGGCGCGATTTGTTTTTTCTCTATATACGATATATAAAAATAAAAGTCGATTGCGGTCTCACAACGTTCATCCGATAGCCATCAAACTTTAGGGACTTGATTAGAACACTCCAGGGAAGGGTTCTGTAAAAAATCATTTTTAAAATTCGCAAGGGTGGCGCCACGGTATGGTGGGATTTTTCTAAATATGCGGTATATAAAAATAAAAGACTATTGCGGTTCGACGCAATTTATCCCAGTGCCATAAAACTTTAGGGAGTTGATGAATACTCCTGAGAAGTTTTCTGGGGTGGGAGGGGGAAATAGGGGTATGTGGGTGGTGGGGGCGGGGGATTTAATTTTGCATGGCCCCACTTCCGGCAGGATGCGATTTGGCGCCCTGGTCTTTCCCGTGAGCGCTATGGTGAATACGTTCGGTCTAAACAGTGCAATAGACAATGGATAGGATGGGGCATTACAAACGCTTACTAAATTGAATCAGGCGTGTCCTCTGGCGCCCTGGTAGGGTGCGATTAGGCTGCAAAAAAAATGTCTCGGCCCCAAAGGCTCACATGGGCCGCTGAGGGCCATGTAATACGTTTTATTTTAATAATCAGAAAAATTAACCAAGGTTAGATTATTAACAGTTTCGTCACTTTGCGAATGATGCAATTAGCATCTATTTTTAGATAATCCAAACAGAAATTGAGATCGAGCATCTAAGAATAGACCATTACTAACGCTAACATATTGCATCAGTCACACTGATGTTTAAAACGCGTCAAATATTTTTTTACGTGTTAAATAACAAATTCTGTTCATTTGTGTCACTTAGTGAATGACGCAATCTGCATCATTGTTAACAGGATGCTATTTGAAGGAGCCAGGGGTCGTACTCCGCGCCAATGCAGTAGTGTAATAGGGGGGGGGGGGCTCCTTAGAGCGGGCCTCTACGTCTCTGACACATGGGCGGTCACCGAAGTGTGTTCTACCATATTATTTTGGTGAGTGATTAATGTACACTCAAGGTTTTCATGCGGTACTGTAGGTAAACCCGTGTCCTGATATTTATGATCCAAACGCAGGCATTATTTACATTTAAATAACTGATTTTTAGAAAAGAAGGTCACGCGTCTAAGAACATATGATTGGTAACGTGTTGGTGAAATCCTTCTAATATATTTCGTCAAACTTTCTACTATCCCCGCGGCAACGCGCGGGGGTCGGGTACGCTAGTATATATATATTACTAACGAGAAGGAGTCACATTTTAAAGGAGCAATTAAAAATCCATTAACTTAATATTTATGACATCACTTATGACGAAAAATAAATCAACAGTCATTGAACAGCTCCATTTATATTTATTTATTGCACACAAAAAATACAAGGAAAGATTGTTTACACTAGCTGACACAGCGACACTGTTTTAAACTTTAGGAGACTGGCACAATCACAATCACAGCATGGCGCCACAAACTTTAGGAGACAATCACTGCTCCCCAGCCTGGTGCCCTATAGTCTGAGAGAACGAGTCCCAAAAGGCGGCCTTGACGTCGTTGTTGCAGTCTGCTGGAGGGTACTCGCTGAAGTCATTAGCTGTGTAGACCTTCAGAAGCTCCCGCGGGAGATCTTCTGCAGACACGTCCTTGTATGTTAGAAGGTGAAGGACTTTCCGCTTGCTCTGCGCATGCTCAACGAGTGCCATCTGCACGGAGTACTCCGTCCACTCCCCCTCCCAGAAGTCCCGTGAGATGACGGCGACCGTCAGTCTGCTGCTGCTGATGGCGCTCGTGATGTTGCAGGGGATAAATGAACCAATCAGAAAGTCCCGATCTTCTAAACACAGCTTGTGACCCCGCTTAACCTCCAGCTCCTGCAGGCATTCACCAAACACAAAGCTGACGTCAGCTGTTGAGTACACAATGTAAGCGTCGAACTTGAAGCGGGCCGGCTCAAGCCTGGGCCTGAACCCGTACACTCTGGCAATGATGACACTGCGCATGTAATACAGCCACCAACGCTTCTTGAAGATCACGATCGAGCTGAAGATGAAGAAAAGAAAGGCGGCGGTGAAAGATGTGATGACGAAAATATATTTCTGGGATAAGCACAGTTTCTGAAGAGTGTGGAACTTCTGGGAGGCATTTCCAATGTAAGATTGTCTCTTCTCCTGATCCAGGCAGTACAAGTAATCTCTGTGTAAGATTCGAACGTTGGTCATCGCCAGCCATCTTAGAACATCCAGGCCGTCACACGTACACGGAAGTGGATTTGAACTCAAATCGAGGCTCACGCTGTGGTTCAAAGCTATCTGGTCAAGGTCATCCCGCATCCGTTGACCGATCCAAGAAATAGAATTTCTACTGAGGTCCAGGAGCAGCAGGTGTTTCATGTGTGCCAGACGAATGTTGATGGAGTGGATGTCGTTGTAGGAGAGGGTGAGGACCTGCAAGCTGACCAGGCCCTGGAAGACCTTCTCTGGCAGGTCCTGCAGTCGGTTGTTTGACAGGTCCAGGTGTTTGACCTTTTGGCCGCGAGACAACTTCTCACCTTGAATGTCTGCAGCCAAGTCGTGACCCAGATAGTTCCCGCTTGCTAACAAAGTTACAAGCGAGTTTTGAACGTTCAGGAAGGTCTGGCTCAAAGATTGGCAAAAGTTGTTGGATAGGTCCGCCACTTGGACTCTGGACTCCAGTTTTTTAGATCCCCATTGAGTAAAGAAAGTGTTTGAAATGTTGAGGATCTTGAGGTTCCCCAGCTTGAGACGTTTTTTTCTCCCCCCGCTGAAAGCCTCGCTACCAAAGTGGAATGAGTGGACAGCAGAATATTCCTGTAGACCAGTGGGCAAGTTGACCTGCGGGTTGGCACTAATGGGCAAGTTGACCTGCGGGTTGGCACTAATGGGCAAGTTGACCTGCGGGTTGGCACTAATGGGCAAGTTGACCTGCGGGTTGGCACTAATGGGCAAGTTGACCTGCGGGTTGGCACTAATGGGCAAGTTGACCTGCGGGTTGGCACTAATGGGCAAGTTGACCTGCGGGTTGGCACTCACATCCAGCCCGAATTGTGAATCATCGCTGCGATCATCTTCTTCTCCCCCCATCCCACCGGAAGTGCCCGAGCATTGTTCCGGTGCAGCAGCACCAGCCACCCCGTGGTACACCACCGTGTCCTGCATGTCCTCTCGCAGGCTGACCAGGTTGGGCAGGAGCTCTGGCCCGGCCTTGGGCTTGTGGGTGGCCAGGAGTGACCGGCCATGCGTCAGAAGGTTGCCGCTAACGCTGAGGACTTTGATGGATGTCGGCAGCAGACGTAGAAAGCCGTGGGTTAGGAAGGAGACGCCGTTGTTCTCCAGGTACAGCTCCTCCAGGTGCGTCATGTCCCTGAGACCAGCAGCCTCCTGTTGCGACAGGTATGCGCACGCGTCCATGTGACCTGCGCGAATTTTGCTCAAGGTCAGCGAGCGGACAGATGCGTTCTTTAAGCCACCTAGACCTTGGAATATTCGACCTAAAGAAAGATTGATTAGCGTCAAGTTTATTTTTTCTAGGTCAATATTTTTGTCGAACGCCTCCTCAGAAATATTGGACAGCGGACATCCTTCTATGTGAATTGATCTTAACTGCGGCAGATCATGAAAAAAAGATTTGGACAGTATTTTAATGCTGCACAGTCCGTCCACGCCAAGCAGCAGTGACGTCAGTTTGTCCAGGTGACGCAAGCTGGTGTTGACAAAGCTGTGATCGGAGCCGTCTAGACTCAGCTCCCGCAGCTGTGTCAACACGGCTAGAGCCGCTAGCGGGTAGGTGTTGCTGGGGTACAGGTGCTGGGCGTACAGGACCTCCAGCTGTTGTAACGGCTGGAATATACGCGGGTGGAATCTGTTGTAGCCGTAGGTGAAGTTGTTGTTGTGGCCCAGCCGGAGGACGCGCAGCTGGGGCACTGGGTCGAAGACGCCGAGCCCGAGGCTGTGAAGTCTGTTGTAGGACAGGTCCAGCTGTCTTAGGCTGGCCGCTCCGTGCAGCGTCCGATTACCCAAGTATACCAGCTCGTTCTGCTGCAGGTTCAAGGTCGTCAGCTGGGGGAAGCACCAGAGGGCGCCATCGTCAATTGTGCTGATTTTGTTTGACGAAAGGTCAAGGGCACTGACGCTGACCTTGCATTGGATGGCGTTACTTGTGTTTGATAGCCTTGACATTTTGTTATTGGAGAGGTCAAGGTAGCCCAGGTACTTGTATTCAAGTAAGGACGTGACCTTGAAGGCTGTGATGTCGCACGAGGAGAGAACTAGACGTGTGGTTCTGTCGGGGAGGCCCAGGGGTACAGTGCCCAGCGCTAGGGTAGAGCAGTCGGCGCTAATGGACAGGTTGGCCAAATGGTGACACTTGCATGGCTCACACCGGAAGTAGTCGATGGGCGGGTGTGCACCCCATCCTGCCCCTGTTGGGGGTGATGTACTGTAGCTGTGACTACCCAGGGTATCGGAGAAGTTTGTACCGGCCTCAGAGAGTTCTGATTCTGTACTGCTAGACGCGGCTTGGATGGTGGCCGTCAGCAGAAGAAAGAAATGCCAGGAAAGATCCATTTGTTTAGCACTGGCTTCTGCCTAGCTGGCCACAGTCTTTAGTAATTAGAATGGATGTAATCTCCTTTGCATAAGAGAAAATATTTTAGGTTTTATTAGTAAAACGCACACTAGCAATCACACAGTAGCACCCGCACAGTTATAGTCACACTTCATTCATATATATATATATATATATATATATATATATATATATATATATATATATTATATATATATACATTCATACACATACACTTACAGTTACATTTACATATGTATGTGGGTCGCTTCTTACATTTTAGTAAAGGTATTCAATACATAACATAGAGACAGAAACGCTTTTACACTTAGTTATTCAAATAGTAGTTCATCATGATAAATTTAAAGAAAATCATTTATTTTCACTTTTATTGCATAATTAAATAATAATTTGTTAATTTATTAAAACGCTTTTTTTTTTCAGAAGCCGTACTTTAAAATTGTTTTAAAAAGTTTTATTACCAAAAATACTTGCGCACCATGAAAAATGTGCGTATAATAGTGCAGTGAATAGTAATTAATGTAGGCGATTTTAATTAATTCTTTAAAAATTAATTAAGCATCTAATTATTGAATTAAGTCAAATTTAATTTCAGATTGCTTTGTTTTCGGGTCACACATGCCATGTTTCAGAGAAACGGGTCGGCTAGAAGTGGTCGAAATTTCGCTCGCTAGTTTCGATACAGACAGAAAGATAGAGAGACAAAGTAAGTTGAATAAAATCTTGTACCAAATGGACGAGTCAGACCCGACAATTGAAGAATCTAAAAATAGTTGTGTGGATGTAAACACTAGAGAAGAACAATAGCACTTGTTGTGAGAGCTTACCACTAATGACCCACATCATCATCATCTCTCATCACTAGAAGTATGTCTCACCACCAGGTTTATGTCTCACCACTAGGTTTATGTCTCACCACTAGGTGTCTCACCACTAGGTGTAAGTCTCACAACGAGGTGTATGCCTCACCATAAGGTGTATGTCTCACCACTAGGTGTATGTCTCACCACAAGGTGTATGTCTCACCACTAGTTTGTCTCACCAATAGGTTTATGTCTCACCACTAGTTTGTCTCACCACCAGGTTTATGTCTCACCACTAGGTGTCTCACCACTAGGTGTATGTCTCACCACTAGGTGTATGTCTCACCACTAGGTGTAAGTCTAACCACTAGGTGTACGTCTCACCACTAGGTGTATGTCTCACCACTAGGTGTATGTCTCACCACTAAGTGTATGTCTCACCACTAGTTGTATGTCTCACCACTAGATGTATTTCTAACCACTAGGTTTATGTCTCACCACTAGGTGTATGTCTCACCACTAGGTGTATGTCTCACCACTAGGTGTATGTCTCATCACTAGTTTGTCTCACCACTAGGTGTATCTCACCACTAGGTGTATGTCTCACCACTAGGTGTATGTCTCACCACTAGATGTATGTCTCACCACTAGGTGTATATCTCACCACTAGGTGTATGTCTCACCACTAGGTGTATGTCTCATCAGTAGGTGTAAGTCTCACCACTAGGTGTATGTCTAACCACCAGGTTTATGTCTCACCATAGGTGTAAGTCTCACCACTAGGTGTACGTCTCACCACTAGGTGTATGTCTCACCACTAAGTGTATGTCTCACCACTAGTTGGATTTCTCACCACTAGATGTATTTCTAACCACTAGATTTATGTCTCACCACCAGGTGTATGTCTCACCACTAGGTGTAAGTCTCACCACTAGGTGTATGTCTCACCAATAGTTTGTCTCACCACTAGGTGTATGTCTCACCACTAGGTGTATGTCTCACCACTAGTTTGTCTCACCGTTAGGTGTATCTCACCACTAGGTGTATGTCTCACCACTAGGTGTATGTCTCACCACTAGGTGTATGTCTCACCACTAGGTGTATGTCTCACCACTAGGTGTATGTCTCACCAGTAGGTGTAAGACTCACCACTTGGTGTATGTCTCACCACCAGGTTTATGTCTCACCACTAGGTGTATGTCTCACCACTAGGTGTATGTCTCACCACTATGTGTATGTCTCACCACTAGTTTGTCTCACCACTACGTGTCTCACCACTAGGTGTATGTCTCACCACTAGGTGTATGTCTAACCACCAGGTTTATGTCTCACCAGATGTGTAAGTCTCACCACTAGGTGTATGTCTCACCACTAGGTGTATGTCTCACCACTAGGTGTATGTCTCACCACTAAGTGTATGTCTCACCACTAGGTGTATGTCTCACCAATAGGTGTATGTCTCACCAGTAGGTGTAAGTCTCACCACTAGGTGTATGTCTCACCACCAGGTTTATGTCTCACCACTAGGTGTATGTCTCACCACTAGGTGTATGTTTCACCTCAAGGTTTATGTCTCACCACTAGGTGTAAGTCTCACCACTAGGTGTATGTCTCACCAATAGGTTTATGTCTCACCACTAGTATGTCTCACCACCAGGTTTATGTCTCACCACTAGGAGTATGTCTCACTACTAGGTGTATGTCTCACCACTAGATGTATGTCTAACCACTAGGTTTATGTCTCACCACTAGGTGTATGTCTCACCACTAGGTGTATGTCTCACCACTAGGTGTATGTCTCACCACTAGGTGTATGTCTCACCACTAGGTGTATGTCTCACCAATAGGTGTATGTCTCACCAGTAGGTGTAAGTCTCACCACTAGGTGTATGTCTCACCACCAGGTTTATGTCTCACCACTAGGTGTATGTCTCACCACTAGGTGTATGTCTCACCACAAGGTTTATGTCTCACCACTAGGTGTAAGTCTCACCACTAGGCGTATGTCTCACCAATAGGTTTATGTCTCACCACTAGTATGTCTCACCACCAGGTTTATGTCTCACTACTAGGAGTATGTCTCACCACTAGGTGTATGTCTCACCACTAGATGTATGTCTAACCACTAGGTTTATGTCTCACCACTAGGTGTAAGTCTCACCAATAGGTTTATGTCTCACCACTAGTTTGTCTCACCACCAGGTTTATGTCTCACCACTAGGTGTATGTATCACCACTAGGTGTATGTATCACCACTAGGTGTAAGCCTCACCACTAGGTGTATGTCTCACCACCAGGTTTATGTCTCACCACAGGTGTAATTCTCACCACTAGGTGTACATCTCACCACTAGGTGTATGTCTCACCACTAGGTGTATGTCTCACCACTAAGTGTATGTCTCACCACTAGGTGTATGTCTCACCGCCAGGTTTATGTCTCACCACTAAGTGTATGTCTCACCACTAGGTGTATGTCGTACCACTAGGTGTAAGTCTCACCACTAGGTGTATGTCTCACCACTAGTTTGTCTCACCACTAGGTGTATGTCTCACCACTAGGTGTATGTTTCACCACTAGGTGTATGTCTCACCACTAGGTGTATGTCTCACCACTAGGTGTATGTCTCACCACTAGGTGTATGTCTCACCACTAGGTGTATGTCTCACCACTAGTTTGTCTCACCACTAGTTTGTCTCACCACTTGCCGATGTTTCACCACAGAAATCCTGACGGCACACTATTAAAGCCTGACGGCACACAATGAAATCCTGACGGCACACAATAAAAGCATGTCGGCACATATTGAAAGCATGACGGCATATAAGCGTTAGACAGAACCGACAGCCGCCGAGTGTACGATCTAGTTGTCGCCCTTGTCTGCTCGCGCAAACACAGCGCTGTTAGACTAGGTTGGTGACATCAGTGGTTCCCAGTCGTGACATCAGTGGTGCCCAGTCGTGACATCAGTGGTTCCCAGTTGGTGACATCATTGGTTCCCAGTTAGTGACATCATTGGTTCCCTGTTGATGATGACATCAGTGGTTCCCTGTTGGTGCCATGAATGGTTCCCTGATGGTGCCATCAGTGGTTCCCAGTTGGTGCCATCAGTGGTTCCCTGTTGGTGACATCAGTGGTTCCCAGTTGGTGACATCAGTGGTTCCCTGTTGGTGACATCAGTGGTTCCCAGTTGGTGACATCAAAGGTTCCCTGATGGTGCCCTGTGTGTAGAGTGTAGTGTGTTTACCTGCGCCTGTTGAGTGTGTTGTATGTCTACTGTGGTGTGTGACTTGCCTTATAAAGACCCCCATAACCTGAATAAGAGTCGTGACACCACCAACCCGGTCTTTGTGTTCGGGTCGAATGGTCTACTGTGGTGTGTGACGAATGGTTGGCCCAGCTGTATCACGGGAACATTTTGCCAGCCGTGTGAAGGAGGAAGAAAAAATATTCTCTCTGTGGAATCTCAAGATATATATATATATATATATATATATATATATATATATATATATATATATATATATATATATATATATATATATAGTAAGTAAATTTATATTGAAATGTGGCCAAGCTTGGCATGAGCCCATGTAATGTATTTTAAGAAACTGCTTAAGCTTTTTCTCTTCAACTTAATTAATTAACTCTTGCTTAACGAAATCAGACCGCAAGAAATTTAATGACCTAATACTAAAAAACAAATGATTCATTAATAGTTAATGTAAAATTCGATATACAGATATCTTTTGGAAAATTATTCTTTTGTCTTTATTTTTCATTTGTAGACATTGAAGTTGTTATAGTGTTCATGGTTTTGTAACTCTTTAAATAAATACTAGATCGCCCGTTATCCCTTGGATAACTGTGGGTTTAGGGGTCTTCCATAAATGATGTTAAGCTTATTTGACACTTTTTATTCCCCCCCCCCTACCCATCCCCGCTGGCGTAACAAGACAGACCTCCAGTCCTCAGCCACAATTTTTTTTGTCTTTTTAAAACAGGAATTTCTGATGAGGTCACAGAAACAGGTGAACTCTACTTCACCCTTTAGGTAAGAAAGGCAACTCTACCATACACCTCCAAAAAGAAGTCACGCACCAGCTTACATGTTTTTGTATTTTAAAAATTGATTTCTTCCAATAATATTTTCTGAGCGAACCACTTATCTCCATTATCCAGCGAACCACTTATGAAAAATAAATGAAATGAATACATCATAAAGCTAATGACCAAATAATAATAATAATGAATTAGAACCATTCGCTGTGTTTTCCCACTAAGCACTTTCATAGGAACATTAAAACAAATTAAAATTAAATTATATCTCAATTTACCCTATGTCATTGCTTAGAAATAAAGATTTAAATAAAAAAATTAGGGCCTAAAATAGTTCATTAGAAAAACTCAAATTTTGTGTTTGGTTTTGTTTTCAACTAACTAATTTCGGTTTGGCCTAGATTCTACTTTTCTCCGTAAGCTTAAATCTAGTTTATCTATAGATCCAGATACATTAAAATCTAGTTTATCTATAGATCCAGATACATTCAAATCTAGTTTATCTATAGATCCAGATACATTCAAATCTAGTTTATCTATAGATCCAGATACATTAAAATCTAGTTTATCTATAGATCCAGATACATTCAAATCTAGTTTATCTATAGATCCAGATACATTCAAATCTAGTTTATCTATAGATCCAGATACATTCAAATCTAGTTTGTCTATAGATCCAGATACATTCATTGTTATCGAGTTAAAAGATCTGTCAAGTGTTTCCAATGGTAATGTAAATAATGTTGGAACCTAATTAAAAAAACATCATTAAGTTTGAAAATTTAGCGCTATAATGCTTTAAACGTATACATTTTAATAACAATGGGAAACACATTTTGAGAAAGTGAAGTATATGTTCATAAGGTGTATAATTAAATATGTGTTTCCAAATATGAATTGATTTAATTTAAATCTTAAATAAATGTGTGTAATGTAATTAGCAAAAAGAACATTTTATTTTTTTACACGTGTTGCAGATCGAGCGGAACCAGCAAACAAATAAATACACAAACTTGTCAACATAGCTGAGTTTTAGTAGAACACTAGACGACCCAGTTTCCTGTTTGGAAAGGTCTATCTGCTGCACTACACAACACAAAACATCATTATGCTCACCCCACCCTCAATAAACTTTAAACCCTAAATTATGAATCCTTGACCCTGACGCTCGATCCCTTTGATACATCTATTTATAACGTCTATGAGGGATAAGGGAGGGGGTCATAGAGTGGACATTAAGAGGGGGGTAGGGGTAGGACGACTTAGCGGTAACTTTCACACATCAAATATAACATCCGTGTACTGCAATTAATACTAATAGTTTCGCTGTCTGTCTATGTATCTATCTGTCTGACAAGAACGCTGTAGAGAAAACACAAGCAAAATTCGCTGTCTGTCTATGTATCTATCTGTCTGACAAGAACGCTGTAGAGAAAACACAAGCAAAATAAAAACATGCATAGTAATTCGAAAAACGAAGTATGACGTCGACACATTTAGCATAAAGTTGAAAATAATCTCAAGGCGGAAAGTGCACACAGTAATATAATGACGTCATTGATTCTCGAGTAAACATTGAATAAAAAGGAAATTTTGTCTAATCTAAATGGTTTGCGTGAAGAGTTTCTTGCATACAATTCTTCGGGTAGGGGCGAAGCCCCACCCCCCGCGTAAGAACGTCTGAGCCCCCCCCCCCCCCTCCCCAACTCAAAAGAAATTTCTTCATCGATACTCTACATAAAATTACCGCCTAATTAATGTGTCTAATCTAAAAAGTGGTTTTCTTGCAATTTCTTTAATGCAATTCTTCGGGTAGTGGCTAAACGCGACACCAGTGTTTCTTTCAGACTTTTTCCTCCCCGGAGAGGGGTGGGGGTACTTGAAATTTTCGGGGGCGGGGGTAGAATTTTCGGGGAGGGGGCGGACACTGGAAAAAGTATATAATTATATTTCGTTGAATGGGACGGTAGACATGTTTTTGGGGGATGGGGGTGGGGGTGGGGGGGTGGTGTGTGTGTGTGGGGGGGTGGGGGGTGGGTGGGGTTGGGGTGGTGTGTGTGGGGGTGGGGGTGGTGGGGTGTGGGTGGGTGGGGGTGGTGTGTGTGTGGGGGGGTGGGTTGGTTTTAGTTTAGAGAAAAGAGACAGCACTATCAGCCTAGCGCCCGTTGTATCCTTCCTCAACGGGCCATTTTTCTCGTAAAATGTATATGTATATAGTAATCTATTAAACACCTTATAATTTGATTGGGATCTTTTCTGCATAACAAACCTTGCCAAAAAGTTAGCCCCCGTGACAATGTGTAGAATCACGTGACAATGTGCAGGATCACGTGACAATGTGTAGGATCACGTGACAATGTGTAGAATCACGTGATAATGTGTAGGATCACGTGACGATGGTCGAGATGAATTGTTCACTTGTCATATGAGCTATTCAAATTAACTGGGAAAACAATTGTAGGTTAGAAATGGAACTTCACAAAGTCTAAAAATAATTGTAAGCTAGAAATGGAACTTCCCCTAAAAGTCTAAAAATAATTGTACTGGAGTTCAAAGGGAAGATACTCTATAAATAGAGTAGTTAACTTTTTCACGGTTATCCTCCCTACATGTTCAGTTACCATGTTGATAAAAAAAGTTGATACCATTTTGAATTTTTAAAAAGTTGATTTGGAAAAAAAAAACGCTTACAGTCAAGGAGATTTTAAAAAATAGAAACAAACTTTTCGCTTATAAATAAAAGAAGAAAAAAAAAGAGTTCACCATTGACCATAGAAATAGCAGGTAAAAATGAAACAGAGGCTGATGTGATTATTGTAAGTTGACAGCATTTCATCTTCATGTAGGTGTGTGTCGCTAATGAGGAGACCGGATGTAGCTAGAACCAAATGAGCTCAAGTTGACACAAGTCGAGTCAGTAAAAGTTTTATTTAATAGCAACCAGGAAAATTGAGATAAAACAATCACGTTATTATTCAACATGTGCAATCAAAATATTAATTAACAAAAATTATCTCCATTATCCAGCAATTAATTATAGGGCAATTAGCATACATTAGTAAAAAGTAAAACGGTAATAATTGGAAGGGTGGGGAAAGGGGTAATTTATCATTATACGACATGATCACACCACGTGACGTGACATGATCACACTACGTGACACGATCACACTACGTGACGTGACAGCCATATTTCGAACCTCTACAACAAAAGCTTCACGTGAGCCTAGTCCAAGGTGACGGGAGACAAAGCCGGGCAAATAGCCAGGGTCAGGGGCGAGCAACCAAGATGTGGTGTTAGCTGGGTGAGCGCCCTTGTGTCGAGGTGTTAGCCCCCTTGTGTCGAGGTGTTAGCCCCCTTGTGTCGAGGTGTTAGCCCCCTTGTGTCGAGGTGTTAGCCTTCTTGTGTCGAGGTGTTAGCCCCCTTGTGTCGAGGTGTTAGCCCCCTTGTGTCGAGGTGTTAGCCCCCTTGTGTCGAGGTGTTAGCCCCCTTGTGTCGAGGTGTTAGCCCCCTTGTGTCGAGGTGTTAGCCCCCTTGTGTCAAGGTGTTAGCCCCCTTGTGTCGAGGTGTTAGCCCCCTTGTGTCGAGGTGTTAGCCTTCTTGTGTCGAGGTGTTAGCCCCCTTGTGTCGAGGTGTTAGCACCCTTGTGTCGAGGTGTTAGCCCCCTTGTGTCGAGGTGTTAGCCTTCTTGTGTCGAGGTGTTAGCCCCCTTGTGTCGAGGTGTTAGCACCCTTGTGTCGAGGTGTTAGCACCCTTGTGTCGAGGTGTTAGCCCCCTTGTGTCGAGGTGTTAGCCCCCTTGTGTCGAGGTGTTAGCCCCCTTGTGTCGAGGTGTTAGCCCCCTTGTGTCGAGGTGTTAGCCCCCTTGTGACGAGGTGTTAGCCCCCTTGTGTCGAGGTGTTAGTACCCTTGTGTCGAGGTGTTAGCCCCCTTGTGTCGAGGTGTTAGCCCCCTTGTGTCGAGGTGTTAGCCCCCTTGTGTCGAGGTGTTAGCCCCCTTGTGTCGAGGTGTTAGCCCCCTTGTGTCGAGAAGATCAAAGGTAAAAACGTGAAAATTTGCAATGAAAACTTCAACAAGTGGAACAGAGCATGAACCAGAGACATGGAATCGTACAAGAAAAATCTGATTAATTCTACAGAAGATAAAAGTTGATTGTTGTCTGCTTGCTGTGCAAACGGGCCACTGGGTGTCATGAAAGCACGACAGCATGACAGCACGACAGCACGACAGTACGACAGCATGTCAGCAGCAATAAGATAACCCAGCTCTGTGAGGTGGTGAGAAGCTGAGTCACGTAATGCTAGCAGGAGTCACGTAATGCTAGCAGGAGTCACGTAATGCTAGCAGGAGTCACGTAATGCTAGCAGGAGTCACGTAATGCTAGCAGGAGTCACGTAATGCTAGCAGGAGTCACGTAATGCTAGCAGGAGTCACGTAATGCTAGCAGGAGTCACGTGATGCTAGCAGGAGTCACGTAATGCTAGCAGGAGTCACGTAATGCTAGCAGGAGTCACGTAATGCTAGCAGGAGTCACGTAATGCTAGCAGAAGTGACGTGATGCTAGCAGGCGTGATGTAATGCTAGCAGGCGTGACTCCTCTATAAATGGGTTGACGCGTCAGCCCCGGGGTTGGTGTGTTGGGCGGGGGGTTGGCCGGGGTCAACCAGTACACACGTGTCGGCCGTGTTGGCCTTGTGGCCCAGTAGCCTGGCCGTGTCCACCGAGTGGCCCCCGTGAGAGAGGTCGCCATTGAGCTGGCCGGTTGGCTTGGACCCCCGGGGGGTCAGCGTGTTGAGGGGGGTCAGGGAGGCGAGACGCTTGTGTTCCAGCTTCTTCCTGAGGGCCTGCTCCTGCTCCAACTTCTGGAACTCACACTCACGGCAGGACCTTCGCCGCTGTAGACAGAACAAGACATGATCAGGCGCTGGATGGGGGGGGCGGGGGGGGGGGGGGGGGGCAGGTGTTTGAAAAGGGGTAGCGTAGGAATTAGAGAGAGGTGAGAATGTAGATGACGGGAAGATTGGGCTAATGATCTATATGTCCAGATGTTGACCACGTGTGTGCCAATATTCTCAACTCACCGCTGCACTGGACCGCGTGTGTGCCAATATTCTCAACTCACCGCTGCACTGGACCACGTGTGTGCCAATATTCTCAACTCACCGCTGCACTGGACCACGTGTGTGCCAATATTCTCAACTCACCGCTGCACTGGACCACGTGTGTGCCAATATTCTCAACTCACCGCTGCACTGGACCACGTGTGTGCCAATATTCTCAACTCACCGCTGCACTGGACCACGTGTGTGCCAATATTCTCAACTCACCGCTGCACTGGACCACGTGTGTGCCAATATTCTCAACTCACCGCTGCACTGGACCACGTGTGTGCCAATATTCTCAACTCACCGCTGCACTGGACCACGTGTGTGCCAATATTCTCAACTCACCGCTGCACTGGACCACGTGTGTGCCAATATTCTCAACTCACCGCTGCACTGGACCACGTGTGTGCCAATATTCTCAACTCACCGCTGCACTGGACCACGTGTGTGCCAATATTCTCAACTCACCGCTGCACTGGACCACGTGTGTGCCAATATTCTCAACTCACCGCTGCACTGGACCACGTGTGTGCCAATATTCTCAACTCACCGCTGCACTGGACCACGTGTGTGCCAATATTCTCAACTCACCGCTGCACTGGACCACGTGTGTGCCAATATTCTCAACTCACCGCTGCACTGGACCACGTGTGTGCCAATATTCTCAACTCACCGCTGCACTGGACCACGTGTGTGCCAATATTCTCAACTCACCGCTGCACTGGACCACGTGTGTGCCAATATTCTCAACTCACCGCTGCACTGGACCACGTGTGTGCCAATATTCTCAACTCACCGCTGCACTGGACCACGTGTGTGCCAATATTCTCAACTCACCGCTGCACTGGACCACGTGTGTGCCAATATTCTCAACTCACCGCTGCACTGGACCACGTGTGTGCCAATATTCTCAACTCACCGCTGCACTGGACCACGTGTGTGCCAATATTCTCAACTCACCGCTGCACTGGACCACGTGTGTGCCAATATTCTCAACTCACCGCTGCACTGGACCACGTGTGTGCCAATATTCTCAACTCACCGCTGCACTGGACCACGTGTGTGCCAATATTCTCAACTCACCGCTGCACTGGACCACGTGTGTGCCAATATTCTCAACTCACCGCTGCACTGGACCACGTGTGTGCCAATATTCTCAACTCACCGCTGCACTGGACCACGTGTGTGCCAATATTCTCAACTCACCGCTGCACTGGACCACGTGTGTGCCAATATTCTCAACTCACCGCTGCACTGGACCACGTGTGTGCCAATATTCTCAACTCACCGCTGCACTGGACCACGTGTGTGCCAATATTCTCAACTCACCGCTGCACTGGACCACGTGTGTGCCAATATTCTCAACTCACCGCTGCACTGGACCACGTGTGTGCCAATATTCTCAACTCACCGCTGCACTGGACCACGTGTGTGCCAATATTCTCAACTCACCGCTGCACTGGACCACGTGTGTGCCAATATTCTCAACTCACCGCTGCACTGGACCACGTGTGTGCCAATATTCTCAACTCACCGCTGCACTGGACCACGTGTGTGCCAATATTCTCAACTCACCGCTGCACTGGACCACGTGTGTGCCAATATTCTCAACTCACCGCTGCACTGGACCACGTGTGTGCCAATATTCTCAACTCACCGCTGCACTGGACCACGTGTGTGCCAATATTCTCAACTCACCGCTGCACTGGACCACGTGTGTGCCAATATTCTCAACTCACCGCTGCACTGGACCACGTGTGTGCCAATATTCTCAACTCACCGCTGCACTGGACCACGTGTGTGCCAATATTCTCAACTCACCGCTGCACTGGACCACGTGTGTGCCAATATTCTCAACTCACCGCTGCACTGGACCACGTGTGTGCCAATATTCTCAACTCACCGCTGCACTGGACCACGTGTGTGCCAATATTCTCAACTCACCGCTGCACTGGACCACGTGTGTGCCAATATTCTCAACTCACCGCTGCACTGGACCACGTGTGTGCCAATATTCTCAACTCACCGCTGCACTGGACCACGTGTGTGCCAATATTCTCAACTCACCGCTGCACTGGACCACGTGTGTGCCAATATTCTCAACTCACCGCTGCACTGGACCACGTGTGTGCCAATATTCTCAACTCACCGCTGCACTGGACCACGTGTGTGCCAATATTCTCAACTCACCGCTGCACTGGACCACGTGTGTGCCAATATTCTCAACTCACCGCTGCACTGGACCACGTGTGTGCCAATATTCTCAACTCACCGCTGCACTGGACCACGTGTGTGCCAATATTCTCAACTCACCGCTGCACTGGACCACGTGTGTGCCAATATTCTCAACTCACCGCTGCACTGGACCACGTGTGTGCCAATATTCTCAACTCACCGCTGCACTGGACCACGTGTGTGCCAATATTCTCAACTCACCGCTGCACTGGACCACGTGTGTGCCAATATTCTCAACTCACCGCTGCACTGGACCACGTGTGTGCCAATATTCTCAACTCACCGCTGCACTGGACCACGTGTGTGCCAATATTCTCAACTCACCGCTGCACTGGACCACGTGTGTGCCAATATTCTCAACTCACCGCTGCACTGGACCACGTGTGTGCCAATATTCTCAACTCACCGCTGCACTGGACCACGTGTGTGCCAATATTCTCAACTCACCGCTGCACTGGACCACGTGTGTGCCAATATTCTCAACTCACCGCTGCACTGGACCACGTGTGTGCCAATATTCTCAACTCACCGCTGCACTGGACCACGTGTGTGCCAATATTCTCAACTCACCGCTGCACTGGACCACGTGTGTGCCAATATTCTCAACTCACCGCTGCACTGGACCACGTGTGTGCCAATATTCTCAACTCACCGCTGCACTGGACCACGTGTGTGCCAATATTCTCAACTCACCGCTGCACTGGACCACGTGTGTGCCAATATTCTCAACTCACCGCTGCACTGGACCACGTGTGTGCCAATATTCTCAACTCACCGCTGCACTGGACCACGTGTGTGCCAATATTCTCAACTCACCGCTGCACTGGACCACGTGTGTGCCAATATTCTCAACTCACCGCTGCACTGGACCACGTGTGTGCCAATATTCTCAACTCACCGCTGCACTGGACCACGTGTGTGCCAATATTCTCAACTCACCGCTGCACTGGACCACGTGTGTGCCAATATTCTCAACTCACCGCTGCACTGGACCACGTGTGTGCCAATATTCTCAACTCACCGCTGCACTGGACCACGTGTGTGCCAATATTCTCAACTCACCGCTGCACTGGACCACGTGTGTGCCAATATTCTCAACTCACCGCTGCACTGGACCACGTGTGTGCCAATATTCTCAACTCACCGCTGCACTGGACCACGTGTGTGCCAATATTCTCAACTCACCGCTGCACTGGACCACGTGTGTGCCAATATTCTCAACTCACCGCTGCACTGGACCACGTGTGTGCCAATATTCTCAACTCACCGCTGCACTGGACCACGTGTGTGCCAATATTCTCAACTCACCGCTGCACTGGACCACGTGTGTGCCAATATTCTCAACTCACCGCTGCACTGGACCCACGTGTGTGCCAATATTCTCAACTCACCGCTGCACTGGACCACGTGTGTGCCAATATTCTCAACTCACCGCTGCACTGGACCACGTGTGTGCCAATATTCTCAACTCCACCGCTGCATCTGGACCACGTGTGTGCCAATATTCTCAACTCACCGCTGCACTGGACCACGTGTGTGCCAATATTCTCAACTCACCGCTGCACTGGACCACGTGTGTGCCAATATTCTCAACTCACCGCTGCACTGGACCACGTGTGTGCCAATATTCTCAACTCACCGCTGCACTGGACCACGTGTGTGCCAATATTCTCAACTCACCGCTGCACTGGACCACGTGTGTGCCAATATTCTCAACTCACCGCTGCACTGGACCACGTGTGTGCCAATATTCTCAACTCACCGCTGCACTGGACCACGTGTGTGCCAATATTCTCAACTCACCGCTGCACTGGACCACGTGTGTGCCAATATTCTCAACTCACCGCTGCACTGGACCACGTGTGTGCCAATATTCTCAACTCACCGCTGCACTGGACCACGTGTGTGCCAATATTCTCAACTCACCGCTGCACTGGACCACGTGTGTGCCAATATTCTCAACTCACCGCTGCACTGGACCACGTGTGTGCCAATATTCTCAACTCACCGCTGCACTGGACCACGTGTGGTGCCAATATTCTCAACTCACCGCTGCACTGGACCACGTGTGTGCCATATTCTCAACTCACCGCTGCACTGGACCACGTGTGTGCCAATATTCTCAACTCACCGCTGCACTGGACCACGTGTGTGCCAATATTCTCAACTCACCGCTGCACTGGACCACGTGTGTGCCAATATTCTCAACTCACCGCTGCACTGGACCACGTGTGTGCCAATATTCTCAACTCACCGCTGCACTGGACCACGTGTGTGCCAATATTCTCAACTCACCGCTGCACTGGACCACGTGTGTGCCAATATTCTCAACTCACCGCTGCACTGGACCACGTGTGTGCCAATATTCTCAACTCACCGCTGCACTGGACCACGTGTGGTGCCCAATATTCTCAACTCACCGCTGCACTGGACCACGTGTGTGCCAATATTCTCAACTCACCGCTGCACTGGACCACGTGTGTGCCAATATTCTCAACTCACCCCGCTGCACCTGGACCACGTGTGTGCCAATATTCTCAACTCACCGCTGCACTGGACCACGTGTGTGGCCAATATTCTCAACTCACCGCTGCACTGGACCACGTGTGTGCCAATATTCTCAACTCACCGCTGCACTGGACCACGTGTGTGCCAATATTCTCAACTCACCGCTGCACTGGACCACGTGTGTGCCAATATTCTCAACTCACCGCTGCACTGGACCACGTGTGTGCCAATATTCTCAACTCACCGCTGCACTGGACCACGTGTGTGCCAATATTCTCAACTCACCGCTGCACTGGACCACGTGTGTGCCAATATTCTCAACTCACCGCTGCACTGGACCACGTGTGTGCCAATATTCTCAACTCACCGCTGCACTGGACCACGTGTGTGCCAATATTCTCAACTCACCGCTGCACTGGACCACGTGGTGTGCCAATATTCTCAACTCACCGCTGCACTGGACCACGTGTGTGCCAATATTCTCAACTCACCGCTGCACTGGACCACGTGTGTGCCAATATTCTCAACTCACCGCTGCACTGGACCACGTGGTGTGCCAATATTCTCAACTCACCGCTGCACTGGACCACGTGGTGTGCCAATATTCTCAACTCACACCGCTGCACTGGACCACGTGTGTGCCAATATTCTCAACTCACCGCTGCACTGGACCACGTGTGTGCCAATATTCTCAACTCACCGCTGCACTGGACCACGTGTGTGCCAATATTCTCAACTCACCGCTGCACTGGACCACGTGTGTGCCAATATTCTCAACTCACCGCTGCACTGGGACCACGTGTGGTGCCAATATTCTCAACTCACCGCTGCACTGGACCACGTGTGTGCCAATATTCTCAACTCACCGCTGCACTGGACCACGTGTGTGCCAATATTCTCAACTCACCGCTGCACTGGACCACGTGTGTGCCAATATTCTCAACTCACCCGCTGCACTGGACCACGGTGTGTGCCAATATTCTCACACTCACCGCTGCACTGGACCACGTGTGTGCCAATATTCTCAACTCACCGCTGCACTGGACCACGTGTGTGCCAATATTCTCAACTCACCGCTGCACTGGACCACGTGTGTGCCAATATTCTCAACTCACCGCTGCACTGGACCACGTGTGTGCCAATATTCTCAACTCACCGCTGCACTGGACCACGTGTGTGCCAATATTCTCAACTCACCGCTGCACCTGGACCACGTGTGTGCCAATATTCTCAACTCAACCGCTGCACTGGACCACGTGTGTGCCAATATTCTCAACTCACCGCTGCACTGGACCACGTGTGTGCCAATATTCTCAACTCACCCGCTGCACTGGACCACGTGTGTGCCAATATTCTCAACTCACCGCTGCACTGGACCACGTGTGGCCAATATTCTCAACTCACCGCTGCACTGGACACGTGTGTGCCAATATTCTCAACTCACCGCTGCACTGGACCACGTGTGTGCCAATATTCTCAACTCACCGCTGCACTGGACCACGTGTGTGCCAATATTCTCAACTCACCGCTGCACTGGACCACGTGTGTGCCAATATTCTCAACTCACCGCTGCACTGGACCACGTGTGTGCCAATATTCTCAACTCACCGCTGCACTGGACCACGTGTGTGCCAATATTCTCAACTCACCGCTGCACTGGACCACGTGTGTGCCAATATTCTCAACTCACCGCTGCACCTGGACCACGTGTGTGCCAATATTCTCGACTCAACCGCTGCACTGGACCACGTGTGTGCCAATATTCTCAACTCACCGCTGCACTGGACCACGTGTGTGCCAATATTCTCAACTCACCGCTGCACTGGACCACGTGTGTGCCAATATTCTCAACTCACCGCTGCACTGGGACCACGTGTGTGCCATATCTCAACTCACCGCTGCACTGGACCACCGTGGGTGCAATATTTCTCAACTCACCGGCACTGGTACCACGTGTGTGCTAGTACTTCTCAACTCACCGCTGCACTGGACCACCGTGTGTGCCAATTATTCCTCACCCTCCCGCTGCACGGACCACGTGGGGTGTGCAATATTTCAACTCGAGACTGGGGTGTAACTCTCCGCTGCACTGGACACGTGTGTGCCATTATTCTCAACTCACCGCTGCACTGGACCACGTGTGGTGCCAAATATTCTCAACTCACCGCTGCACTGGACCACGGTGTGTGCCAATATTCTCAA
This sequence comes from Physella acuta, assembly GCF_028476545.2. Classification (NCBI taxonomy): domain Eukaryota; kingdom Metazoa; phylum Mollusca; class Gastropoda; family Physidae; genus Physella; species Physella acuta. Next base: position 27,819 of record NW_026733314.1, read on the forward strand.
CTCACCCGCTGCACGTGGACCACGTGTGTGCCAGATATCAACTCACCGCTGCACTGGACCACGTGTGTGGCCAATATTCTCAAACTCACCGCTGCACATGGACCACGTGTGTGCCAATATTCTCAACGCACCGCTGCACTGGACACGTGTGTGCCATTAATGCTCACTCACCGTTGCGCACTGGACCCCACGTGTGTCCAATATTTCTGCATCTCACCGCTGCACTGGACCACGTGTGTGCCAATATTCTCAACTCACCGCTTGCACTGGACCACGTGTGTGCCAATATTCTCATCCAGCACCAGCTGCTCATGGACCACGTTGTGCCAATAATTCTCAGAACTCACCAGCTGCAACTG